>NC_041397.2:154125250-154425250 GCF_900747795.2 Erpetoichthys calabaricus
TCAGTGTCCGCACTTAAAGCATGGTCCATCCTGGATCCGTCATTTTCAAACTAATGACTGCTTTTCCTAACTCAGCTAGCATTTCAGATTTCCTGACTATGGATGTGATTTCAGTTTCTGCTGGTTTTCTTACTACTTTTTTCTTTTTCACTTTTTGTGAGTAACCAGTTTAAGGTAATAGCTGATCACCTCATCTCAGGGGTCATTGATATCATACCCATGTTTGTCATCTTTCAGCTTCTCAGGCAGTCTACACTTCTAAAGGCTGAAGTCAGGACATTATCATTTTAGTTTGAGTTTGAAACTCAAAATATAGTCCTCTGTTGACATTTTACCTTAATTAAGGTTCTTTAGCTTGCTGGTTCTATGGAATTCCTCTATAGAGCACTGAAAACAGAGTAAAACTCCCTGAAAAAATTTTTGCAGCATGGGTAATTCAATTCAGTGTAGTTGAATTGAACTTCTATCAGATGGTTGTGGCGAGCGCCCTCTTCTAAGTGGTGGTGTGCTGGGGAGGCAGCATTAAGAAGAAGGACGCCTCACGCCTGGACAAACTGGTGAGGAAGGCAGGCTCTATTGTTGGTATGGAGCTGGACAGCTTGACATCTGTGGCAGAGCGACGGGCACTCAGCAGGCTCCTATCAATTATGGAGAATCCACTGCATCCACTAAACAGTGTCACCTCCAGACAGAAGAGCAGCTTCAGCGACAGACTGCTGTCACTGTCCTGCTCCACTGACAGACTGAGAAGATCGTTCCTCCCCCAAACTATGCGACTCTTCAATTCCACCCGGGGGGTAAACGTTAACATTATTCAAAGTTATTGTCTGTTTTTACCCGCATTTTTATTACTCTTTAATTTAATATTGTTTTTTTATCAGTATGCTGCTGCTGGAGTATGTGAATTTCCCCTTGGGATTAATAAAGTATCTATCTATCTATCTATCTATCTATCTATCTATCTATCTATCTATCTATCTATCTATCTATCTATCTATCTATCTATCTATCTATCTATCTATCTATCTATCTATCTATTTATTTATTGTATGGCCTGGGGAGTTGCCAACCAGGATCCCGAGCTGTTTCATCGTGTGGTTGGAGCGATAATGCGCTGTACCAGTGCATGCTCCTCACCTGCTCCTCAATGAGTACAGCCCCATAACGCTGTAACAAATTCACTGATACTGTAAATGCAATTACAAACTTAACAAATTACATGTTACATAACACATATAAAGACAAAGTATGATTAAGATAAATGGAACTTACTAATATTTGTTCATTAACATAATTGTTATGGCCTACAAACAAAAATTCTACTTAGCAGTATCCCTGGAGAAAATAAACCTCTGGGCAGGACCATGGCCAGTTATAACAAACCAAATCAAAAGACAAAGTTAAGACACAACCACAGTCCTGGAGACTTAGACCAACTGACCACCTATTCTCAGAGCGGATTTCTGCAATACAGTCTGTGTTGGGTCACCTAATGTGACAACAGAATCTTTCCATTCTTTGACTCCAATAGTCCCAGTATCACACATGTCTTTTCATGGCCAGGACAACAGCTTGGGAGCAGAGCAGTGAAATCAAGTGCTGGTGCAGGCCACTAGTAAATGAAAACAAATGAGAGGAGGGTTAGTATAGGTTTATAATAACTGTATTACTTTTATTTTTATGCAAACAGTGATGCAATTTGCGCAGCTTATCAGCAGCTGTAATCAGGGTGTGCTTGACCAAAGTAGTGAGTCTTCAGGCTGGATTTTAGAGTTGAGAATTGAATGGGTTTTTTTTTTTTAATATGAGCAGGGAGATTGTTCTACATCTTCAGGGCCCAGTACCTTAAAGCTCAACATTAGACTGTTATTTCATTAATCCTTGGAACCTTTACTAGGCCGGCATCTTGATCATAATGCATGCTTTGGTTTGAAAGAAATGATTAGAATCACTAATTGCATGCTATCCTTGCAGAATATTTTCCAAGTTGTTTTATTTTTTTCCATGAGAGAATTTTAAGACAGAGGTGAAATATAAATGTGTAGTGGTAAAGTATGTAAGGCTTTTTAATAATAGTGTCAGGAGTAGGGGCAGTTGTTTCTCCTACTATCTGCTATGTTGCTAAGATCCACACCTTTCTGTTGCTCCACCATGAAGAGTTTAGATATCTGTGCCTGTATATTACTGAATCTTGTTGGTAGCCTGATTATTTTAAAAAAATGCATTTCATTCCTTGCTTGCTCGATTTGCTTGTCTGAGTTTGTAACTTGCAGGGCAGTTAAACAGATACTGCTACAAGACGCCAAAGAAACTAAATAGTGTTCAGTTAAGGGCAAAGCAGAAGGTTGTAAGCATGGTCAGTGTAATGAATACAATTTTTATATTTTAAGAAAAAAGAAACTTAAAGTAGAACAAAAAACATTCAAAACTAGAGTGCAGCCTTTATCTGATGAAGCTGTTTACTCGGTCTGATCTTAACTCAGATGATTTGGAAGACGCAATGCCTTTTTTATAGCAAAACTGTGCTGATGCTGCACATCACACCTTGTTGCTTGGTAACATGCTCATCTGCATCCTCAGGAGGCCAGTGTCCATAATAAAAAAATAGAAAAAAATAAGAAATACAATTTAATAATATTTAATAACATGTCATATAGGACGAAAGTTAAAACACTATCTACTAACGCATTCATTAAATATTCTCCTGCCTGTATAACTCTGTATTTCTCTGATACTCCTTTTATTGTATTCTTTTCCTTTCTTTATTCAGGGTTTGACTTCAGTTCTCTGCAAATCACCTTAATACAGGAAGGCCTGCTATGTACAAGCTATTTATAGTAATTTCTGGTTACATGACTGTGACTACATGTCTTCCTAATACTGTATTAAAACGGAAATTGCATTCATCTCCTAATTTAGTTTTACTGTTGTATGTATAACATACAGTGAATTTCTCATGTGGATGTCTGACTAACAAGCAACATATTGCCACTATCTAGTTCTATGATTAGAAAATATTGCTAGTCAAACATGGACCTCACCATGTTTTATATTTTTCCATTCATTACAAGATAGTATTACCGGCCTCAGGCCTAGAAGAACCTGGGTGAGGTAAAAGTAAATGTTGCTACAGGGTGAAACCGCAGAGGTAAGGATGCCAAAAGTATAGAAGGAAGCAACAGTTAGGAATATTTGACTATACTTCATTTTATTTTGGCTTGCCCAGAGGTATATAACTGTTTCAATCTCTGCCTAGACCAACATGGAAATTGGGTAAACAATGTTACATTCCAATTTCCTTTGCTTAACAATAGTGTATGCATATTTTCATTGGTTAAACAATAGTATTGTTGCTAACTATCAACAATTATGTATACCACTGTATGCTGATTAAAGCCCAATGTCCAAAGAATATGTTAATTTTAAGACCAAGCAAATACAAAATTTTCAAATGAAGCTGGCAGTTCTGTATCACAGTATTGTATGAGATAACCAATCAAATCAGTTTGATCTGCAAAGCAGGTGACTCTTTTGTGAGACAGGTAAATATCTATGTCCTGTAGTCAACTATCAACAATAACCTAGAAAAGAATTATTGAAAAGTGTGGTTTTTTCACTTATCATCACAGTCTTGAACAAAGAGTGCCTATTGCCCCTTCATCTATTGGCATTTACATTTGCCATTTACATGTTTTTTGCCTAGGAGCAACACACAGAAATGTCCTTTTCTTTAACACAACAATTTCTAGCCCATTGCAGTAGCATCAGATAGAAAACAGATTTTTCTCTATCATTAAATCTTCCTTCTATTTTATGTTTTATAACTAATTTGTTTTGTCATCTAATGGACTTTCTTATATAATACAATACAATTTATTTTTTATTAGCCCAAAATCACACAAGAAGTGCTGCAATGGGCTTTAACAAGCCCTGCCTCTTGAAAGCCCCCCCCAGCCTTGACTCTCTAAGAAAACAAGGAAAAAACTCCCAAAAAAAAAAAACCCTTGTAGAGAAAAAATGGAAGAAACCTTGGGAAAGGCAGTTCAAGAGAGACCCCTTTCCAAGTAGGTTGGGCGTGCAGTGGGTGTCAAAAAGAATGGGGTCAATACAATACAATACACAGAACAGAACAAATCCTCAATACAGTATAAAAATAAAAATTTTAGAAGTACGGAGCAGAATTTAACAGTAGATGATATCACCATAATATGATTTGGATTTCTTTAGAGTCCTGGAGACCTCATCCATCAAGCTGCCTCCCCATTTGGCCATTCCACGGCTGAAACAGTGCCGGGCCAGCCAATTTGCTGAAAGGACCCCTCTTTCCCACACGATTCTTGTGATCCTCCATCAGGGATGACTTTACCTTAGGCAGGCAAAACAAACTTGGCAGGTGGGCTGTGGCACCAAGTGCCCACATTTGAGTACCGAGAAGAGAAACAGAACAGGTGAGGGTTTAGTATCAATTATAACTATCATGTTACTTATGTTTTAGTGCTAATGGACTAACAACAGAGATGCAGTATGTACAGTTAATCAGCAGCTCTAGTCAGATATGCTAAACTGAAGTAGTGAGTCTTCAGCCAAGATTTAAAAGCTGAGAACCGAAGGGTCATCTCTTATAGTAGCAGGCTGACCCATTCCCACAGTTTAGGGACCCCTATAACTAAAAGCTCGACCCTCCCCACTGTTATTTTACTAATTATTGGAATCATAAGCAGACCGGCATCTTGAGATCTTAATGTGCACTCTGGTTTGTAAGTCATGTAAGTTCAGACAAGTAAGCCGGACCTTGGCCATTTAATGCTTTATATGCTAAAAGGAGGATTTTTAAATCTGCCCTAAACTTAACCGGGAGCCAGTGTAAGGATTTAAGAACTGGAGTTATGTGTTCGTATTTTCTTGTTCTTGTAATAATTCTTGCAGCCGCATTTTGGATTAACTGGAGGCTGTATAAAGAACAGTTTGAACATCCAGTGAACACCGCATTGCAGTAGTCAATCCTACTAGAAATAAATGCATGAATTAATTTCTCAGAATCCTGTTTATTTAGAAAGCGCCTTAATTTCGTAACATTTTTAAGATGAAAGAAACATGATTTGGACAACATTCTAATATGCGCTTTAAATGACATGCTAGAGTCAAAGATAACTCCTAGATTGCGGGCTGATTCAGTGAAATTAATGGGAATTCCAACTGAGTTGACTGTGATCAGTGTCATTCCCTCCAACAATTACCATCTCTGTTTTATCTGTATTTAAAGACAAGTAGTTCTCATTTATCCACTCCTTTAATTTACTAACACAACTAATTAAAGACAACATAGGAGAAACTTCATTTGATCTAAATGAAAGGTATAACTGGGTGTCATCTGCATACGAGTGAAAATTAACATTATGTTTCCTAATGAGAGATCCCAGAGGAAGCATGTAAAGTGAAACAGTAAAGGTCCAGTACTGAGCCCTGCGGGACACTATATTGAACTTCTGTGTATAATGATGGAGTACTGTCAGCCACATTTCTGTACATATTGGAATCGATAAATAAGATCTAAACCAAGCGAGTACGGATGCTGTAAAGCCCCAACATCATTTTCTAGCCCTTGTGCAGTAAAATAGAATGGTCAATGGTGTCAAATGCTGCACTTAAGTCCCAACAACATAATTACAGTGGAGTTTCCTTCATCAGAGGATATCAGTATGTCATTTACAACCCGCGTTAATACTATTTCTGTACTATTATCAGTGCGGAAACCAGACTGCATTTCTCAAAAAATTGTAAATGTGTAAGGTGTGACTGAAGCTGACTGGTGACTACTTTTTCTAGTATTTTAGAGAGAAAGGGTAAATTTGAAATAGGGCTATTAATTATTTAGTATGTGTGGGTCTTGGTCTGACTTTTTAAGTAATGGTTTAATGAGTGACACTTTTTAGTGCTTCAGGTACTGTGCCATGCAATAATGAACTATTGATAATGTTTAGAGAATAGGTGCTGCAAGAACATCCATTGCACTTTTTACTAGTTTTGTTGGCACTGGATCTAGGGAACAAGTAGTGGGCTTCATTTTAGAAATTAAAGTTAAGACTCCCTGCTCATTTACATGATTAAAATTACTAAAGTGCTGAATGCAATGTGAGACAGGGTTGCTAAGCTAGTATTTGGTGATGTACTGTGATGCTGAGATCTGGGATCTTATATTTTTGATTTTCTCATTGAAGAAGTTCATAAAGTCTGTACTGCTAATATCTGTTGGTATTTTGCACTGTTGATCTGAATTTCCATTTGTTAATTTAGCCACTGATCTAAACAGTACCCGAGGATTTTTATTATTGCTATCTATTATTGTTGAATTAGTATTCTGAGTGAGCTTTAAAGAGGGCTTTTTTATATTTATTAACCACTCTGTCCATGCAATTTGAAAGACGTGTAGCTTTGTTGTTCTCCATCTGCGCTCCAGTTTTCGACACTCTAATTTAAGAGCTCGAGTGTTTTCATTAAACCAGGAGAGTTTCTATGTGCTTTTGATCACTTTTGTTTTAAGGGGAGCCACTGTGCCCAGAGCATCTACTCAAGGTCACATTATAAGGTGATGTTAGCTGATCTAAATTGTTTTCCACGTTTACAATTGATGTTAACTGATCTAAATGGTTTTCCCAATTACGCTCAACTTACTCAAAGTATCTACAAATTTTGAAGCAAAATTACAATCTAGATGTCGCACTGTCTTTGTTTTAATCTGTGAGTGTGTTGGCAAGGGCAGGACTAAATCAAATGTAATTAACTAGCGATCGGAAATAACTTCATTTAATGGAGTAATATTTAAATTTTGAATTTCAACTTTGTAAGTTATAATTAAATCTAATGTGTGGTTATGATTATGAGTTGGACCTTTGACAATCTGACCAAATCTACTGAATTTAACAAAATAAGTAAAAACATTTGCTAAAGTGTCAGTTTCCCACATCAATGTGTACATTAAAATCCCCCATCAGTACTATGTGATCATAATTTATAGCCAAATCAGATAGAAGGTTGCTAAATTCAGTCCTATGAACAATGAATACGGCCTTGTGTCTGTAGACTAGCACTATAATTGTGTTGGAATCTGTTTTAATATTTAAAATGAATGCCTCAAAAGATGTAAAGTTGCCTACATTTTTTAAACGTGATTTGCATTTTGTTACAGCGGATTATGCCAAGTTCCTCCTCCTCAACCAGAATCTCCAGACTTATGAAAGAACAAGTAGCCATCTGGTGACTCCTCAGCTAGGGGAAACAGTGTCACATGTACTAAGCCAGGTTTCAGTGAGAAGACACAGAGCAGATTTTGTGCTTAATATAATATCATTTACCAAAACAGCTTTACTGCCAAGAGAGCGAATGTTCAATAAGCAGCATTTAAAACTGCATGCTTTTTCTGAACTGGTGATATATTTTTTGTTTTAATTTGAAGTAAATTTCTATTACAGATGCCCCTGGTGTAGGGTCTGGTTTTATCCATTGGTCTAATTATACACCTTATTTTTTGGTTATCAATTAATTTAAGGTTTGTACCAAGACTAAATTTACTGGATGCCCCACAACAGGGATTTTGGGTAACAGCTTCAGGATAGTAACAGGTGGGGTAAACAACAGCCTGTGATTTAAGATCACATGACTGCGGCCTGGATGGTGCTCTAATCAGTTAACCAGGCAGTTTTGCTGCAATATTTTGGGATAATACATAAGATCCCCTCCAGTTAGGATGAAGACCATCTCTTTTGAAAAATCCAGGCCTTTCCCAAAAATCATCCCAATTATTCACAAATGCTATGCTTTTATTTGTACACCAGGTTTCTAGCCAGCAGCAAAGGGAAATGCAATCTGCTATAAATCACATCCCCTCTATATAATCTTGGTAAGGGGCCAGATACAACTAAATTCTGACCATTTTCTTTTAGCTTTGGTGCATAGAGAGATGAAGTTCCTCTTTAATACCTCAGATTGCTGTAAAATAAATATCATTAGTGCCGACATGCAGCAATAAGGTAGATACTTTATCGTCGGCGACACAGTCCAATGCGGCCTCTATGCCAGAAATCTTGGCCCCTGCGGAGGCATTTAACATTAACTGGCTGGTTTAACATAGTTTGGAATTCTAACATTCCGCACTATGGAATTGCCAATTATGAGCACTTTCTTATTCTCAGTTTCCACAGGCATGCTGCGGAGTGCTGAGAAAATCTGTTCTGGGTCCGAATTGGTGACCTGGGTGCCAGGGGACTACATTTTGGCTTCTTAGACCCCCGTCTTACTGTTACCCACTCGCCCTGTGGCTGAATTGGTGCTGCTGACTTAGGGCACGCACTCGACTACAGTGGACCTGGAGAGATGACTGAAGTCGAATCAAAAGTAGCCGAATGTCTAAACAAACCGAGTCGATCCAATTTTCGGTTTGCCTAATTGCTATCAGGTTCTTAACGCGGTCCACCAATTCGCGTATTTTCCCGACCAACTCTAAATTAACTAAACACTTTTGGCAGGTGAAGCTGTCTGCACTGTCGGCCGGAAAACCTGAACTGTACATGCTGCAGGACACACAACATATAAACATGCCCTCAACGGGCAGAGAGCAGATAGAACTTACATTTAGTGTTGATGTCATCTTCTCCGTTTCTGTTGTAACTTTGGTGCTTCAGCGTTTTCCGCGTTCAGTTGAATCACTAAGAGACAGTCGGCTTTAAGTTTCCACCACCCTCTGAGCGATCAACTTTGATTTCTCACTTCCGGTTATTTCTCCTGGTCAGCTGCCGGCTTTACTTCAGTTGAACTTACTTGGGTGTTTGCGAAGGGCTACATGCCCGTGGGAGATGCCGCTGCTCTGTGCTTCCGCTTGCTGCTCCGCTCTGTGCTTCCGCTCGCTGCTTATAGAGTGGCAAGTGTTTGGTTCATAATGTGTGAGTGTCCTGGATGCCTCTAGTTGGAAATTAAAACATTCCTGTGTCCTGGCATCCATGTTTAAAAAGTAAATAACTGAGTATGAATCTTAGCTCCTCAGAGCTTCTGCAGGTTTATAATATAATGAATTTATTAAGTGTCTTAGGTAACATAAAACTTGTGTTTTTTATATTTCTATCAAACAAAAGAAAAATGGTGCAAAATATACTAAATGAGTAACATAGAAATATCCATCCATCCATCCATTTTCCAACCTGCTGAATCTGAACAGAGGGTCACGGGGGTCTGCTGGAGCCAATCCCAGCCAACACAGGGCACAAGGCAGGAACCAATCCCGGGCAGGGTGCCAACCCACCACAGAACATAGAAATATTATTTTTGTAACTATATGGTACCAGTGGGAATTATTTACAGACATGAAAACTGAAACGATTTTACTGTATGTTGCTTGCTATAAAAACTAGTTATGGTTATAACATCTGAAATTTTATCATGGTAAATGCCTTGGTTGATCAGGGCAACAATAATTTACTCTGTATAGACTCTCTTGTTGTTGGGCCTCTGTCTAGAGTCACAAGGTCAGTAAATAAAACGTGAGCCTTTTTTTAACCCTTTCGAACAGAATTCATCTGTTCATTCACACTTACTCTCTTTGTAACTTGAAACACTTTTTAATATTATATATATATATATATATATGTGTGTACAGTATGTGTTTCAACTAATGTATTTATGCCTTCACTGTAATTTCAGTAGACTCATACCAATGTGGCTTATTCTTTAAAAAAGCCCACACCCTTGATTTGACTTGAAGAAACTGACTGAAATGTGAAATGCCTAGTTTAACACTATTAACAGTTAAATAGTGTTATCAGTAAATATGCTATTGGTTCTATAAGTTCATCCTTTTCAAGTTTATAGAGAGATGACCCAAGGAACAAACCAGGAAGTAACCATGAATGTGTTGTCAGTGTACTATATGGCCCACACATGCCCTTTGTGGTCTATCATACTAGTAAGCCAAGCATAGACAAATTTTGCATCAAAACTAAGTTGGATCCTCCTTACACAGCTTAGCCGACCTGCATGAGCAAACCACCACCTTCTTTAGTTTTTTCAAATTTTGTCACTGTTTGATTTAGTTCTTCATGTTTTCCCATCTTTACAACAAATAGCCTTGATGAACTTCAGTTGTTTTTGATCTATTGTCTTTAGTAGCTCAGTTTAGTAGGGAAACTTGGATTCCAATGATCCTCAGTCTCAGGTTTACAAACTAAGATTTGTCTGCACAGTATATTTTTTAGCAACATAAGGAAACTTTAAAGGCCAATAGAATACCTATATAAAATAGGCTTTCCACCTAATAGAGTTTAGTTTTAAGTAGATAAGACTATGTGGGAACCAAATCCAGGTAATTAAAATTTCTCAAAATCATCAATAAGTAAGATGCAGCAGACTCCTTTCAGATAAGGAATCACTTGCTGGTGGACATTAAGGGGAGATGTACTTAAGACTGAAGTTAGGAAGCACTTTGTCACACAAGGAGCTTGGGTGAAACTGCACACTCGCATAGTTTAAACAGAAATGTTGACAACTTTTTAAAAGTATCTGGATGCAACAGTTGGACTTAACTAGATGAGGGTGATGGACATGTATGTTGTAATAATTATGGCTTTTTTCACTTTCTGAGATGCAGACCCTTGCGGCATTTGAAAATCTAAAGAAGACCAAACCACTCTTTAGAACCATGCTGTTAGAATGTTCCAGTAGATATAGTCTAGGAAGTAAATTATAACTTTCAAGGTTACGTAGCTAGCCCCAACTCCCCCCAGTCCCTCAGTCAGTCTTAATAAAACAAGACAATACCATGTGGCTTTATTTTTAAGGAAAGAACACAGGTCTGCCACAGATTCTTTTATTGGGAATTTTAGTGTTTTATGTTTACTCTAATCCTCCATACCAAGATGACCGAAACACTAGCAGCAACAGTAGGACAGATTAGAAAAGGAAGGATCTGGCAACAGTGATTGGCTGAATTATTTTAATGATTTTTAGAGTAGAAACAACTCTAGCAGGACATGAAACACTCAATTGATATATCCATAGTCTTTAGTATATTTAGTAATAGATGATGTAATATGGGCGGCATGGTGGTGCAGGTGGTAGCGCTGCTGCCTCGCAGTTAGGAGACCCGGGTTCGCTTCCTGGGTCCACCCTGCGTGGAGTTTGCATGTTCTCCCCGTGTCTCCGTGGGTTTCCTCCCACATTCCAAAGACATGCAGGTTAGGTGGATTGGTGATTCTAAATTGGCCCTAGTGTGTGCTTGGTGTGTGGGTGTGTTTGTGTGTGTCCTGCGGTGGGTTGGCACCCTGCCCGGGATTGGTTCCTGCCTTGAGCCCTGTGTTGGCTGGGATTAGCTCCAGCAGACCCCTGTGACCCTGTGTTCGGATTCAGCGGGTTGGAAAATGGATGGATGGATGATGTAATATGAACTACTGTAAAACAATTCATAGCTGTATATACTCCATCAGAGGGTTTTGAAATTAGCTGTAAACAGTACTTAACAAGAGCTATGTTGGTGTAGCCTTTGGGCACTAAGACTAGTTCACATTACCAGGCTGAAACAACTCAGATCCAAATTTTTATCTTAATGTGACACAAATCTGATATTTTCAGGGCTATTTGAACACAAAAATCCAATCTTTTCAAATCAGATTTGAGTCGCATTCATATGTGGTCCTAGATTGGAAACATATCTGATTTATCAGCCACCGCACCTGCAGTGCGGCAAAACAACAATGGAGGAGAGCTACAACTATGACAACAGTCACAGTTCCACCGTTGCTGGCTCTTTTCTCGTACCCACACATCTCTTGGTGTAGCATTGCCAGGAAAAGCTGCAAAAACAGCAGAAGCTAACCATCTGGCTTTTTTCACCTTATCGACCTAATCATGTACTGCTGACAAACTGTTTTCTGTCCTCCAGTGAAAAATGTGATGCATACACTAGCTAACAGCATGTCAGTTGTAATGCTACAAGTTGTCACATAAATATGAACTTTTTTTTTGTTGGAGACTCAGATATAAATGTATCAATGTGCATGTGCATGCCATTTTGAAGGACAGATGCATTCACATTACATTTAGATACAGGTCACTTGTACTTGAATGTGAACCTTAAAGATAGGCAAATTGAGCACAACAAATAACAAACAACTAGTCACCATAAACACAGTTTAACAGCTGAAATGGATGGATTTACACAAAACTGACCAAGTGAAGTGCCATGTGTTGAAATAATAAAAAATAACTTTGTCCAACTGTAACATGAATATCCTATGTAGATCTTTGGCAGAAGGAGCATGTTCCATGTGACGACAATTACAAACAAAATATCTATTTGAACATTTCACATAATTAATTTAACTCCAGAGGGAAAATTGTAATTCTCAGTTCATTCGAAAGGAAAGTGGCTTGCTGTATTACTGTTGTGACAAATAGAGCCACTGTCGACCCCTTGAACCCTCAGACCAGACGTCAGACACCAGATAAAAGTCCAATAATAATATTTATTATTATAAATAAGTGCACAAAGCACCCTCCTCTCCACAAAACTCAATAAATCCACATTAACCAATAAACAATGCTCAATCCTCCACTCCCAGATGCTTAGCCACCCTGCCTCCCAACTCAGTTCCACATCTGGGATTTCCCACAATCCTTTTATAGTCCTTGACCCAGAAGTGTTTCGCCTTCTCTGTCCACATGACATGGGACACTTCCGGGTCAGATAAAAGTCCTTTTTCTTCACCCCGGAAGCACGTCATTCCTTGTGTCGCTGTGATTAAGACGCACTTCCGGGTTATGGTGCAAATAACAATCCCTGGGCCTCCCTGCAGCGACTCCTGGCAGCCCCCGTGGTATCCAGCAGGGCTGTGCATTAAAAGTCCACTGTCCATAATTCCCTGCTGGCATTCGGGGTAGCTCCATGCTGCAAGGAGGGCTCCATCTGGCGGCCTGGGGGTATTGGCCGGGATAAATAGCCGGCCATATCTCACACTGTATATAGAATGAACAGAAAAATGCCAGACTCTCTGTCCAAACTAGCATCCTCTTAAACCTTGTACCATAACAAGCTTCCTCCTGAAACATGTTGGAAATTGAGGCCCTTACAAGGTAACAGAGCTGCTTTGCAATATAATTCTAGTTGTGGTCTTTATTGTTGGGCAGTATGTTGAATCAATAGTAATAGTGGAAAGATTTGAAAAATAGTAAATCATTACAGTAGTTAGTTCTGCATTTCTATAAGTAGCATATTTAGAAACTGCTTTCATTTGCAGTTCCTCTGTACTGTAGAAAGTAGATCTTAACCTAGAAATAGGATAGCTAAAGTTAGGTCAGTGTCAAAAATAACATTTAAATTTGCTATGGATTCATCTAAATTTCCATCAGTTTAAAAGTTCAGCATTCAAGTGAAAATGAATGATTTTTTATGGAATATCCTAATGGTGATCAGAAAATATTTTTAATGAAAATAAATTATTAGTCCAGACAGTGGATCCTGAGTGTCTCCAAATCTAATTACAGACACTGATGTAAAGAGTACTTTCAGCTGACATAAAAATTGATGTGGAATTAAACTTACCAAAAATGTTGTTTAACAGTCTATTGATACTCTCATTCTTGTTTAATAGTATAATGCTACTGTATTTTCTGTGTCTTTAGAAGGATATCATAAATTGGAAATCTTTGCAAAAGTAACTTCTTTCAGTTATAACTTATTCCTTTATTAGTGATTGTAACTCGGGAATCCATTCTCGGGAATTTGGCAATCCCACATGTCATTCCTGGGAATCCCGGGCTCCCGGGAATGACACAGTACACGGGCATCTCACATGTGAACGGTTTTAGAGCGAGCATCACTTATTTTTAATAAAACTACTGCAATATGTTGACACCAATAAAAGACTAACCTTAACCACAAGCAGTTCATGTTGTCATATAAGTACATGTATCTTATTACTTGCAGTAGTAAGAACATAGAAAGCACAATGTGTCGAGCGTGCGATTGTCCAGGCAAGAACGCACCTTTGTGCAGAGTACACCAGCTGCTGAGAAAGCACGCTCTGCCTCCACTGAAGTAGGCGGCACAGTCATCAGATACTGATATACTTGTTCTAAACAACACCCGCACTTGCCGTTGCTCTGAAACACCGCTGTTTCAGCTTTTACTGATGCATCCAGTTTCTTGTCATCATTCTGTGATGGCAAGTTTCTTGGCACAGATAATGCGGATGCAACAGACTGAAGCATTGCAATTTCAAGTTGCTGTTTAAAGCTGTTGTCTGATGAAGTGCAAGCTGCAGCAATGGCACCACCTTAATTATTTTCAACTATAACTCTGTTATTTCTTGATTGATTTTTACACTTTTACATGCTATATATGCAAGCTTGGCCATTCCCATTCAGCCGGGAATTCCAGCAGTTTCATTCCTGGGAATGCAGGAATGGGAAACGTCCGGGAATCCAAATGGGGAAGTGACCACTAATCATCAGAAAGTAGTGTGATCTAATGATTAACCAGATGAGCTATTTACTTAATCGTTACCAATGACTCACCTACTTGTGTGTGATTTTGATCCATATTTTTAAAATATACAGTGTGTGTGTAATATATACAGTATTTGTACATATAAATAATTTGGCCCTATAATAGTCTGGCATTTGGCAGTATAAGGACTTGTTCTTCACGTCACTGAATATGATTAAGTATGATTAACTTGTATAATGTCTTTGGATGGCATTTAACATCGAAAGGCTTTACTGTATAGAAAATAATGTACATTTGTTTGACTATATCCAGTTTTCAAGAATCTAAGAGATGTTTGGTTATTTTCGTATAAAAATTGCTTGTTTAATTGTCTTCTCTGTAATAAACTTAAATGTCCTGTTATGTTTGCTATTAGGAATGATATGTGATAGTATGCAGTTATTGAAATTGACTACTCAGTTTGCAGTCTAATGCTGTTTTATTATTCAAGAAACACTTAAACTTGTGGCTGCTGATATTGTTTGGAAATGGGACAGTCAACTTCAAGTTATTTGTCACATTAAATATTGTTATTTTTGATTAAAAAAGGAAAACAAAGTTGCACAGATGTTGTTGTCAGTGTACCTTATCTTGTCTGTCTTTTTTAATACTCTTAGTCCAAGCCAAAGAGTGGACATTTCATTATTCTAATTGAAGATATTGTGTTTTCCTTATTGCTTTAAGGTTCTCACAATTATTAATAAATTTCAGTGTACAACAGTGGTTTCTCAGGGTATTGTCAATGAGGAACCATTTTTAATTCCCTAAAGAGCCACCCACATGAATATTCAGGAAAGATCTTTTAGCAGGCCCCATAAATAACCAAATAGATAGCAAATTGTAGATCTGTGAAATACCACTGGTTTCCTGATTTTTGAAAGGATTCTTCCTGCATTTAATAACACAGACTAAGTCCAGTTTTTTGATCTGTTAGTATCCTGTTAGATAACCTTCTATACATTAAAGATTTCTGTTTTGTCCAAATATTGGGGACCAAAGAACCAACTTCTTATGCAAACAACCCTTCACTGAATGAAATGGTTCTTTGTCAAGCAAGGAACCACACAACACAGTAAAATGCCGTTAAAGAACCATTATCATTATTGGTGTAATTTTAATTGCACAAGTTATTTCAAGCATACAACTCTGCCTTTATCCTTAAAGGCAGGAGTAGATCAAAAGCAATTAATGATCTGAAACAGATTCATTAGCTAGAGGTATAATTAACTTATGAATGTTAAGAGTATGTGTGATATGATCTAACATTTGATTATGAAATTATTATACATAAAAATATGAAGCAACCGAAATAGTTAATCAAGGATCTCAAAATGTTCCTAAGGCTGTCTGTTTGCTTATCTATGCAGATTAAATATGCCCATTAAGATACCTTTATCATGTTTTATACCTAATAATGACAGAAAGTGGAAAAACACAAATAATAATAATGAATGGACTAGAATGTATAAACCTGAGTGGTATAAATATATGTTTCATTTTTATTTTGCAATAATAGAACCTCAAAATATGTAATATAGTAAAACCTTGATTATCCATCATCCATCGTGACAAATAAGAGAAAAGACGGATAACAGAACAGCTGCTTTAAAAATGATCTACAGTAGATTAGTTTAGCAAATAGTAGTAGTATTTATTTACACAAAAAATATAGTATTAACAAAATTAATTAATTTATATAATATTGTAATGACCAGTATAATAAGCAAATAATACTCAGAGGTAGTGGAGTTTTCTTTGTTTTACTTGGAGACTTCGTTCAGTCACAAAAGGTGCCCTGTCTTATACTCGGTTATCTGGGTTACAGAGCACATCTCCAATACAATAAAAGAAAGCTTTCCCTACCAATAATTATCTCCTGCCACTCACGTTCTGTCTTTTTCTATTCCGCAAACATTCCTGCTTGTCTTCTGATTCCTGACTCAAAACTTCCTTTTGCCGCACCTTCCTTTTTCTCCTACCTTCTCCTGTCACTACAGAACAGAAGCCCTTTACCAGGTCCTATCACTTACACAGCATTCCTCCCTTTCTGCTCCCACACAGTGCATCAGAAGTGGCCTGCATGTCACAATATATTAACAAAACATAACAGAATTTAAAGAGAAAATTACAATGCAGAAGAACAATAACACTAATACAGAAAATATTAAAACATTACCAGTGGTTTCCATTTTCAACACATTTTTCAATTTTATCAGCATCAAGCTATATATCGTTCACAGTTGTTTTTCCTACTCTGTAAATTGAAGCAATACTTGAAGCGCTTTTGCTATCTCATAAATGTTTAATAATTTCAATTTTTGTGACAATTCCAATACCACATGCATGTTTATCAGCCATAACAATGTATACCAATTTAATTATAACAAAAGAGAAAAGCTACAAAACGCTATTAAAGCTAAAGGTATGTAACTGACACTGTGATTTCAAAATGCAGCATGACACATGGTGCTGGGAAAAAACAGTACATGCTAGCAAAAGGGAGAGTTGTTTTAATGTGCAGAGCTCACTGCATATCGTGCGGCAGTAGTAATAGGTAGATCCTGGCATACACAATGTTTGCCCTGACGGTTAATGGAGACTGATGGATAATCAAGGTTTTACTGTACTTTGTTTTCTAATAGTCTTTTTGTACCTGCTGCCTTGAGGGTACAGTAGAGATAGAATCAAGTTATACTGACAGTCTACTCCTTTGTATGTGTTGACATGTAGACTAAATTTCCTTGCGCTGGCATGAAAACTATTAACAGCGTACGCTTGGGTAATATACTGATGTCGGAAGAATAACAACACTCTCTGAAGCTTCTTGACCAGAGTAAAATACACCAGTTATGCAGTCTCCTTTTTATTATAAAAAAAAGAAAAATGTTTTACACGCACATGCGCACCACCGTGCACCAAAATCACGCGAGCACTTAACAAAGGGAACACATCTTTCAATTGAGAGCATTTTACATTTATATGTTAACAGTATGTTTACATAGACTATTAAATGTTTGTCCCCTTATAATTCATTAGATATTAAATAGTTTTCCAAGTTTTGATTACTTTTAAATTAAGAGTAAATTGTAAAGTGCATAATGATAGCAAGCTTTAATTAAGATTGCTGTGTTTAAAAAAATTAAAAAACATTATTTTTTGGTTGATTCTGTGCACTCTTTAGAGATATTTGTGATTTATCATTGAAGATCACTTCAAACTTGAACCTACCCAATTTTCTGCACCTCTGACCTCTATTTATCCCTGAGGTGATCAACATTGGCTAGTTTGGATGAACATTCAGACAGCATCTCTAAAGTATATAAAGTATTTCAAGGAATTTACCCTTTAATGATCCTAGGGAATTTTTATTTGAAAGGTATCTCTTAATTAAAATGTATTTTTTTTGTGATTAACTTTTTATTAAGTAAAGACTAATTGATTGAATGCTATGTCTGTTTATTGGTATATCCTAAGTAACCCAACCCACTCTCTCCAACCTTCTCCCACCCAGCCTGAGCCAAGGGATATAAAAAAATCAAGGAGTTACAAGCTGACAGTTACACAATTGAGCCACAGCAAACCAGAGTTCAATTACATTACTGGAAGCACCATTAATCCACACTGCAGGCAACTCCAAATGTATTAAGTTGTAAATGGAGGGCTGCCAGTTGTTGACAGTGACGCATTCAGCTGTGTTCCAGCAGGAGTGTTGTCATGTGAAAGTTTGCATACAAGTTGATAAATATTTTGCATGTCTTTATTTGTAACTTAGGCAAAACAATGTAATATTAGTGTTACATTAGTGAGAAGCATTCATGTTTACCCCCCTTTTAGGGAATTTTACGACAGGGTTGGGGGAAGTGCCTCAAACAAGTTTGGTAAGTGTTTCTCTGCTAAACTCTCTCTCTCTAACTCCACAGGAAAGCCAGGCTGCCTAACTGCCAAGCTTTACCTTAACATATGGTTTGGAGGGCAGGTGTGAAGGTGTTCTATTCCCCCATTGGTCTGAAGTATAGCTGTTTGGAACTGGCTTGTATCAAAAGCCTTTAAGTACCATGACGCCCTATTGGCTCAAGGGGTTGGACAGAAAGCCTATAAATTTGCTTGCTTTACCAGCCTCTCTCTCTTACCAAACTGATGAAAGACTATCACACATCATGAATTGAAAAGGACAATACAATAAATTGCACAGCTCGGCAGCCATATTGAGACAGGCATGCGGCCTGTTCTGAAGAAAGCTGACCACAAAATGATGCCTTAAGTAAAGACATTTTAAGTAACTAACAAGTCTGTGTGCCACCTGAAACTACACATCACCATTTGTCAGGTTGTATAGTTGCCAATATTCAAATGTACTTTGCATATTGTTATTATTTTTGAATACTATCAATAATAGATTATTTAAATTGTAACTTAACTCCTGCTTGTCTTTTACTACACATAATTGCCTGAGGTTATACAGGTGCTGGTCATAAAATTAGAATATCATGACAAAGTTGATTTATTTCAGTAATTCCATTCAAAAAGTGAAACTTGTATATTAGATTCATTCATTACACACAGACTGATGTATTTCAAATGTTTATTTCTTTTAATGCTGATGAATATAACTGACAACTAATGAAAGTCCCAAATTCAGCATCTTGGAAAATTAGAATATTGTGAAAAGGTTCAATATTGAAGACACCTGGTGCCACACTCTAATCAGCTAATTAACTCAAAACACCTGCAAAAGCCTTTAAATGGTCTCTCAGTCTAGTTCTGTAGGCTACACAATCATGTGGAAGACTGCTGATTTGACAGTTGTCCAAAAGACGACCATTGACACCTTGCACAAGGAGGGCAAGACACAAAAGGTCATTGCTAAAGAGGCTGGCTGTTCACAGAGCTCTGTGTCCAAGCACATTAATAGAGAGGCAAAGGGAAGGACAAGATGTGGTAGAAAAAAGTGTACAAGCAATAGGGATAACCGCACCCTGGAGACGATTGTGAAACAAAACCCATTCAAAAATGTGGGGGAGATTCACAAAGAGTGGACTGCAGCTGGAGTCAGAGCTTCAAGAACCACCACGCACAGATGTATGCAAGACATGGGTTTCAGCTGTCGCATTCCTTGTGTCAAGCCACTCTTGAACAAGAGACAGCGTCAGAAGCGTCTCGCCTTTGGACTGCTGCTGAGTGGTCCAAAGTTATGTTCTCTGATGAAAGTAAATTTTGCATTTCCTTTGGAAATCAAGGTCCCAGAGTCTGGAGGAAGAGAGGAGAGGCACAGAATCCACGTTGCGTGAGGTCCAGTGTAAAGTTTCCACAGTCAGTGATGGTTTGGGGTGCCATGTCATCTGCTGGTGTTGGTTCATTGTGTTTTCTGAGGTCCAAGGTCAACGCAGCCGTCTACCAGGAAGTTTTAGAGCACTTCATGCTTCCTGCTGCTGACAAACTTTATGGAGATGCAAATTTCATTTTCCAACAGGACCTGGCACCTGCACACAGTGCCAAAGCTACCAGTACCTGGTTTAAGGACCATGGTATACCTGTTCTTGATTGACCAGCAAACTCGTCTGACCTTAACCCCATAGAACATCTATGGGGAATTGTGAAGAGGAAGATGCAATACGCCAGACCCAACAATTCAGAAGAGCTGAAGGCCACTATCAGAGCGACATGGGCTCTCATAACACCTGAGCAGTGCCACAGACTGATCGACTCCATGCCACGCCACATTGCTGCAGTAATCCAGGCCAAAGGAGCCCCAACTAAATATTGAGTGCTGTACATGCTCATACTTTTCATGTTCATACCTTTCAGTTGGCCAACATTTCTAAAAATCCTTTTTTTGCATTGGTCTTAATTGATATTCTAATTTTCCGAGATACTGAATTTGGGACTTTCATTAGTTGTCAGTTATAATCATCAACATTAAAAGAAATAAACATTTGAAATCATGTTTATCAGTATGTGTGTAATGAATGAATCTAATATACAAGTTTCACTTTTTGAATGGAATTACTGAAATAAATCAACTTTGTCATGATATTCTAATTTTATGACCAGCATCTGTAAATGTAGAAGGGAAGGTGGGGAGACGTTATAAAGTACAATACTTTATAAACAGTGGTAAGTCTGAGATTTGAGGCACTCTGACAAAGGCTACATATTAATAATACAAAAGGGGAAAGTAGAATTACTCTACCAAGACAAAACAGGGAGGCAATAATTAATTTGGCTGCCAGGTTACCCAGACATAATAACTTTCTAACTTTTAACAGAAGCCTAGAAAGATCTAAAAGAAGAAAGAACTGAGGCAACAGAGGGATACTGCAGGAAAGAAACGAAGACAATAGGTGGGATATGTGTGTCCAAAAAGAAAAGACAGTGGGACAGTTCCAGAACATGAGAGAAAATTACCAGGTAAACCAAGGGAACATAAATGACAGAGAGGATCAGCAGTAAAACATATCAGAAACCGCTTGCAGGGAGCAAGTTTGTGTAGAATTTTGAACTGGTTATTCTGGTAATTTGAGTTTCTAGAATATAGATTTGTATTGGAGAGAACTGTGTCCCATGAAGTGGGTGAAGGTAGAGAAAGGAGAAAGGTCTCTGGACCAAAGTGAAATCAAGGGCAGAGGTTTATAGGATGCTTTGCAAAGTAAGGAGTAGAGGGTAGAGACAGTTTTCTTTCTTGGGAGAAAAAGAACAAAACAGAGTAACATGAGTGATTTGGTAGGGGGCTAGTCGGGGAAATCCCACATGTTCTGAGCATTGACCAGAGTTGAAGGTAAGAAAAGAAACTGGAACCAGGGAGATTAAAATGTGCTTGTAAAGACTAGAGCATCATAATCCATGAACTATTAAATAGATCCTCCAACACTAATTCCAGCATGCTGCCAGGGAGAAAATACACAGGGCCAGCCATCTATTGAAAGAGCAGGGTTATGAAATAGAGGAGTGAGGGAGTGCCATTTTCCAGAGGGTGCAAGTAACTTTTCCACACAATGCCAGATGTTGATGGCATATAGCAAAAAGAGAACCCTAAAGAGAAAGTGGGAAAGCAAGGGAGGATTAATTAAAATTTCTGAACAGGAATATAATCATTCACAGAATACATTCTTGTTCAATATGTGGGGAGCACAGCATAATTTAACTAAAAAAGTTTTAGTTATCACATATACAGTATCTTTTTTAAAATTGTCTAAAAATGTACCCATGTCAAGTTCTAAGCATTATCATCAATCAATGAATCTGTTGTCCGAGGCTTTATGCCCCTGGTAGGGCCACCCAGGGCAAACTGGTCCTAGGTGAGGGATGAGACAAAGAGCGGTTATACAAACCTCCTATGACGAATAAAAAATTTGGACGGCTTTTTCCCTCGCCCGGACGCGGGTCACCGGGGCCCCCCTCTGGAGCCAGGCCTGGAGGTGGGGCTCGATGGCGAGCGCCTGGTGACCGGGCTTGCACCCATGGGGCTCGGCCGGGCACAGCCCGAAGAGGTAACGTGGGTCCCCCTTCCCATGGGCTCACCACCTATGGGAGGGGCCAAGGAGGTCAGGTGCAGTGTGAGTTGGGTGGTGGCCGAAGGCGGGGACCTTGGCAGTCCGATCCTCGGCTACAGAAGCTGGCTCTTGGAACGTGGAATGCCACCTCTCTGAAGGGGAAGGAGCCTGAGCTTGTGCGTGAGGTTGAGAGGTTCCGGCTAGATATAGTCGGGCTCACCTCGATGCACAGCTTGGACTCTGGAACCAATCTCCTTGAGAGGGGCTGGAATCTCTACCACTCTGGAGATGCCCCCGGTGAGAGGCGCCGAGCGGGTGTGGGTATACTTATTGCCCTCCGACTTGGAGCCTGTTCATTGGGGTTTACCCCGGTAGACGAGAGGGTAGCCTCCCTCCGCCTTCGGGTGGGGGGACGGGTCCTAACTGTTGTTTGTGCATATGCGCCGAACAGCAGTTCGGAGTACCCACCATTTTTGGAGTCCCTGGAGGGTGTGCTAGAGGGCATACCATCTGGGGACTCCCTCGTACTGCTGGGAGACTTCAATGCTCCCGTGGGCAATGACAGTGAGACCTGGAAGGGTGTGATTGGGAGGAATGGCCCCCCCGATCTGAACCCGAGTGGTGTTTTGTTATTGGACTTCTGTGCTCGTCACGGATTGTCCATAACGAACACCATGTTCAAGCATAGGGGTGTTCATATGTGCACTTGGCACCAGGACACCCTAGGCCTCAGTTCGATGATCGACTTTGTGGTCATGTCGTCGGACTTGCGGCCACATGTCTTGGACACTCGGGTGAAGAGAGGGGTGGAGCTATCAACTGATCACCACCTGGTGGTGAGTTGGCTTCGATGGTGGAGGAGGATGCCGGTCAGGCCTGGTAGGCCCAAACGTGTTGTGAGGGTCTGCTGGGAACGTCTGGCAGAGCCCCCTGTCAGAAGTAGCTTCAACTCCCACCTCCGGCAAAACTTTGACCATGTCCCGAGGGAGGTGGGGGACATTGAGTCCGAATGGGCCATGTTCCGTCCCTCTATTGTTGAGGCGGCTGACCAGAGCTGTGGCCGTAAGGCGGTCGGTGCCTGTCGTGGCGGCAATCCCCGAACCCGTTGGTGGACACCGGCGGTGAGGGATGCCGTCAAGCTGAAGAAGGAGTCCTACCGGTCCCTTTTGTCCTGTGGGACTCTGGAGGCAGCTAATAAGTACCGGCAGGCCAAGCGGAATGCAGCTTCGGTGGTTGCTGAGGCAAAAACTCGGGCATGGGAGGAGTTTGGGGAGGCCATGGAGAACGACTTTTGGACGGCTTCGAGGAGATTCTGGTCCACCGTCCGGCGTCTCAGGAGGGGGAAGCAGTGCAGTGTCAACACTGTATATGGTGGGGATGGTGCGCTGCTGACCTCGACTCGGGACGTTGTGGGTCGGTGGGGGGAGTACTTCGAAGACCTCCTCAATCCCAATAACATGCCTTCCAATGAGGAAGCAGAGCCTGGGGATTCGGAGGTGGGCTCCCTCATCTCTGGGACTGAGGTCACCGAGGTGGTCAAAAAACTCCTTGGTGGCAGGGCCCCGGGGGTGGATGAGATACGCCCGGAGTTCCTCAAGGCTCTGGATGTTGTAGGACTGTCTTGGTTGACACGCCTCTGCAACATCGCATGGACATCAGGGACAGTGCCTCTGGATTTGCAGACCGGGGTGGTGGTCCCCTCTTTAAGAAGGGGGACCGGAGGGTGTGTTCCAACTACAGAGGGATCACACTCCTCAGCCTCCCTGGAAAAGTCTATTCGGGGGTTCTGGAGAGGAGGGTCCATCGGATAGTCGAGCCTCGGATTCAGGAGGAACAGTGTGGTTTTCGTCCTGGTCGCGGAACAGTGGACCAGCTCTACACCCTTAGCAGAGTCCTGGAGGGTGCATGGGAGTTCGCCCAACCAGTCTACATGTATTTTGTGGACTCGGAAAAGGCGTTCAACCGTGTTCCTCGGGGAATCCTGTGGGGGGTGCTCCGGGAGTATGGAGTACCGGACCCCCTGATAAGGGCGGTTCGGTCCCTGTACAACCGGTGTCACAGCTTGGTCCGCATTGCCGGCAGTAAGTCGAACCTGTTTCCAGTGAGAGTTGGACTCCGCCAGGGCTGCCCTTTGTCACCGATTCTGTTCATAACTTTTATGGACAGAATTTTTAGGCGCAGCCAGGGTGTTGAGGGGGTCCGGTTTGGTGGACTCAGGATTGGGTCACTGCTTTTTGCAGATTATGTTGTCCTGTTTGCTTCATCAGGCCGTGATCTTCAGCTCTCTCTGGATCGGTTCGCAGCTGAGTGTGAAGCGGCTGGAATGGGAATCAGCACCTCCAAATCCGAGACCATGGTCCTCAGCCAGAAAAGGGTGGAGTGCCCTCTTAGGGTTGGGAGCGAGATCCTGCCTCAAGTGGAGGAGTTCAAGTATCTTGGGGTCTTGTTCACGAGTGAGGGAAGAATGGAGCGTGAGATCGACAGGCGGATCGGTGCGGCGTCCGCAGTGATGCGGGCTCTGCATCGGTCTGTCGTGGTGAAAAAGGAGCTGAGCCGTAAGGCAAAGCTCTCAATTTACCAGTCGATCTATGTTCCTACCCTCACCTATGGTCATGAGCTATGGGTAGTGACCGACAGAACGAGATCGCGAATACAAGCGGCTGAAATGAGTTTCCTCCGCAGGGTGTCTGGGCTCTCTCTTAAAGATAGGGTGAGAAGCTCAGTCATCCGGGAGGGGCTCAGAGTAGAGCCGCTGCTCCTCCGCATCGAGAGGAGTCAGATGAGGTGGCTCGGGCATCTGATTAGGATGCCTCCTGGACGCCTCCCTGGTGAGGTGTTCCGGGCACGCCCAACCGGGAGGAGGCCCCGGGGAAGACCCAGGACACGCTGGAGGGACTATGTCTCCCGGCTGACCTGGGAATGCCTCGGGATTCTCCCGGAAGAGCTAGACGAAGTGGCCGGGGAGAGGGAAGTCTGGGCATCTCTGCTCAAGCTGCTACCCCTGCGACCCGACCTCGGATAAGCGGAAGAGAATGGATGGATGGATGGATGAATCACCAGGTCATGTTTTGTGACTATCCAACACTTTAATCATTTTGGGCAAATATTTTGCATGTCTTGTATATTCCTGAATTTAAAATCACTAGTAACACTTTAGGTACTGCAAAAATGCAACTATTACTCATTTACTCTTACATAACAAGACCTTAACAAAAGCTTTTTTGGCTTTAATACAATACAATACAATACAGTTTATTTTTGTATTGTATGACACAAAGCATCAGTGAAATGGATATTCATCTGTGCAATGTGAACTATTTAAATAACTTCACGTCAAAATGGTCAGAAGTGTCTTAAATAGGACATATTTCTCTTGATATTGCATACTTCATTATATGGCCTATGAATCCTTCATATTCATATTCATATGCCATACTGTGCAGAGATTAATAACCCATTTATTGATGCTTTGTGTCATTAATACTAAAATATTTTTTTTATTAAGGTCTAGTTACATAAAAGTGAGTAATAGATACCTTTTGAAGCACCTAAACTAAAGCATTTCCAAATTACTCCTAACATATTAATGGTGTTATTTGGTGTACTGACTTGTGAAAAAGTTAAGGATAGTAAATAATATCTTATTGATTGTTGTGATATCGTATACCAGAAGATGTACTGTATAAACTCGATTAGAAAAAAAACAACAAATTATGTCAAGAATTCATTAACATAATTCAATAATAAGCATGGTGGGCATTTGCTTAACTTTCTTGCTCTGCTTACTGTTTTATCATATATAAAGAACTTTCCATAGGGTCCTCTATTTATACAGCTCTCTTTTTTTTTCTTAGTCAATAGGGACTAAAAGCTGAGTTTTTGTAGCATATTGTTGTATTTACTATGTTGATGTTTTCTGTTGTAATGTTTTATTTCCAAATAAAGGGGAAAAAAAGAAAATAACTTCAAATCCATCTCCCTAATCATTATGAAAAAGGTAAAGCCAAGTGAGGGCATAAACAATTTAATATTTTCTCTATCACATTTCGGCTTACAATATAAGATGAACAAGCTTTTAACTTGATGGTGCTCTAAATAGTCAACTAAACAGGTTTCTTGTTATATTTTATGTTAAAACATAAGATTCCCACTAGTTACATTCTAGACAGTCTTTCTTGAAAAATCCATCCAATTTCCAGAAATTGGCATAGTTATTCTGATTTTAGTACAGAGGTGTTCAATTCTGGACCTGGCAAACAACAGAGGCTGCAAGGTTTCTGTAAATCGTTTTCTTAATTAAATGTCAATCTTGTTGTTAACAGAACTCCTGGTTTAATCAAATTGCTCACTCCAGCCTTCTGTCTACTGTCTTAGAAATTAATAATATTGTGACTTGAATTTCTCTTTGACATTCAGGTAAGACATTAACAATTGACCTTAAGTTTAAATATGTTTCTTAATTTTTACATTTATAGCTTCATTTAAATTTACTTGCTTGAATTTTACGTTCTTTATTGAGTCCAGTTAACCATAAGTAAAAAAAATGCAAGGACAAATTATCCAAATTAAGGATTTTGAGGTTTTTATCCTCTCTATTCTATTCTGTTAATTTTGACAAAGAAGTAAATGAATCATAAGAGGTACTATCAGCAGAATATCTAATACAGGGCTTTGAGCACGGGAAAGGTACTCTATAAATAAAAATGTATTATTTTTATTAATATTATGTTAGTTAAGCTACAAGTATTTCACCTAAGAAATTTAAAGGTTACATGAAAAGATTGCATGTACTGCAGCCCTATTGGTCTTAGATTACCCACTCCTGTTTGAAATGTTGTTTAATGTACAAGTTTTAAATTCAGGGAAATTGGTGAATAATTGAGCACTGACAGTATCAGAAAGTGAAAAGGAGTAATTTCAAGATGACTGTTTGTTGTTATGCTGATGTGTAAGCTGTTTACTTGGAATAACAAGAGTGAAACTGCTGCAGAAGGTTTTCGAAATGGCTGAGCATAGAACAACTAGCTATCAAAACAGTAGTAATAGATTGAATCATTAAACAACATAATGAAAGAAATTTTTGCATTGTTATCCTTAAATAAACTAACTGTTTCACTGAAAATTGTATAGTGAATTCTGAGCACGACACAAGGTACTTTAGAGAGCCAGGAAAGGAAACTTTCTTTCAAGTCAGGCCATGCCAGGCATATAGTATAAGGGCTGCTCAGTACATGCAATAGTGGAAAATTACCTATAGAGATCTACATAGTGTTCCTTAAAATCATATGCTGTATCAGAGACTGACTATTTTAGCGCATATGAACAATATAATCACTGTTACCTTACATGAAAGTATGCCACACTTTTTGAAACTCCAATATTTCTTACATTATAGTAACATGTTAGGCAAAATCTGAGCTTTAGAGAATATTTTGGATTTTCTAAACATGGCTTCCTTTCAGAGTGGCCCAAGGCAAGAAACACCTATAGATTGCAATCCACTTTCATTAGACCAGTTTTGGCTAATCAGACCATGAATAGAGGAAAATGACAAAAATATAGAGACAATTGGAACTCCAGAACTGAATCAGAATACAGGCAATGTCAGGATGGAATGCTAATTACTCCCACCCATCCAATAGAAAGATAAAAGTAGCCTCTTGGTGAAAAGGCAGGAAACAACTCTAAATGACGCCCCCTTATTTTTCTAATTCAATTCAGTCTAATTTATTCTTGGATGTATTCGTCACATTGTACAGGCGCAAACCATTGTCTACCATTTTTCGCATAATAAAATGCAAGATGTCAAGTTTTATTTAATATAGCATTAAAATTAAATTGTCTCTTTTGCTCCTTTAATTCGTGCTTGCAGGCCTATTGTCCTTTTTTTAGTCCCTGCCAAGTCTTGTGTTGGTTTATCCCATTCCACACCTTCTCTTTGCTTATATTATTAATCTGCTCTCAACTCCAGTTCCTTATTATTATTTTTTTTTTATCCCTAGAAATTCAAGCCATATAGGCTCTGCCTGGGTTTTCTCTAGCCTGTATCCTATGTATTTGAAATTGCATGGAAAGGCATATTTGTAGCCCTATGGTATGGCACACTTACAGTATATCACCTATTTTCATAATTATGTCCTCATTACTGGTGACCAGTCCTTTCTTTAGAGTGTCTGGCAGTCTGCAGGGATTTGGATACTTTGCAATCTCTATGATTTTAGGCTGTTGATGTTCCAATCAATTCAATAGTAATTTCCTTTACTTTTTCTTTCTTTCTCTTTTTCCATTTATCTACTATTACATTAATCTATGAGAATATATGGAATCTCTCGTTTGTGTGCTTTGCTTTTCATTCCCTTGATTGACTTTCTTTTTCTTTCTACCTAGTAAAACAAACTCTTCTCTGAACCCTGCAATGTAAGGCAGCATGTAAATGTCTTACCTTAAAAATTGTTTAGCGCATTTTTATTCATATCAAACTTTCTTCATATGTATTGAATCCATCTCACTGTTTTCTCCTTATGTACATGATCGTCTTGTTTTTTGTTCTCTTTCCTCTCATCCTTTTAGATTTTTCTTTTTCTTTCCTGTATGTTGCATGACACCAGTGGAAGTTTTTTGTTTTACTAGTTTTACTGTTAATCTCCTTTTTGCTTCACACTAGAAATCATTTGAACTTTTCATATTATATATTGAGCTATCAGTGCCTTTAATCAACAGAGCATCCATTAACACTATTGAGAACTGGACTAAATCTCCTCAGTGCTTCAGATCCCAGATGTCTGCAGTGTCTTGATACAGTTCTTTCAACCCCCTTTATTCTGCCTTGTCTTATTGGGCTTTATTATTTTCCAGTAGAAATGCTGTGGTTAGGCTATTCTTCTATCTTTCTGGGTGGGCACCATGAGTCATATCTGTACTGCCCTGTTCTCTTCAATCTTTGATTTATGTATTGTAAATGCTTATTCAGAATATAGAAAAATAGTTCTTAGAACATTTACAAAACTAGGAATAATTCATTATTTCCACATGCTTTTATGTGGGGAAACCAATTTGTATCATCGATATATTCAACAGCAATATATGTATACCTTTTATTAATTCAGTTTCTGTCAGTTGTTCCATCATAGTTTTGTCTTGTATGCATCTTTTATGTCCCTTCTGAAGGCAGTTCAGAAATATGTAAAATGTTGATTAATATAATTATGTACTTCCATTATATTGCTGCCAGTCTTTCCAATTCATTTACTTCTTTCGGTGTCTTTTGGGCTTTCAAAAGATTAGAATGTTTCTTTAGTAATTTAGTATTTTGCATCAGTATAAAGGTGAAAAAGATCAAATAAAAACTGACTTTACCTTACAAATCTGTAATTGTTATATTAATTTAGCTTATGTGTATGCATAACAGGTCTGTGCCTTTAAATAAAACTTAGATGCTAAACAATTTAACCTTTTTATAATTTTAATTGCATTTATCATAATGTTCCAGATACCTCAATAAGTACCAATAAATATTTTCATTAAGTGCTATTGTTGCACAGCTTCCTTAAGGTGACTATACAACTTAACTGTATGGTAACAGGTCCTGATGAATCTTTTTCATTTGAATTTAATATATTCTTTACATTACAGGATACTACAAAAATAATGTAAAATGTATTTGTATTAATGAAACTGGGAATCAAAATCAGACCTTTTCGAAAAAATAGTCATAGATCTGCTACTATGAATAGTTCATCTTCAGTTTTTTCACCTTAGTGTTTCAATATTTGTGATGCAAAAGTTTTGTTATGTATTGTTTTTCTTTTTTTTTGTCTAAATGTTCTGTTTTATAATTGTTTTTATTTTGAGGTTAATTATTGCAAAACAAAGATCAGTTCAGCTATGAATTATTTATATTTTTATTTTACATTTTATTATGCAAATATAGGTAAAATTCCATTACAACGAATATCTTTACAATGAAATTTTCATTACAAGGAAGTATTTTTATGGTCCCAACAGTTTCCCCATATGACACGAGTCTATAGAAATGCAAATACTTTCATTACAACGAAGTGACCTTGAAATGCTTGAATGAATCATCCACAGAGCAGTTAGTTCTGTGGTCGCAGCTCAGCTGTGCACAACAATCCCCAAACAGAAACATCCATCCATCCATTATCCAACCGGCTATATCCTAACTACAGGGTAACGGGGGTCTGCTGGAGCCAATCCCAGCCAACATAGGGCGCAAGGCAGGAAACAAATCCCGGGCAGGGCGCCAGCCCACCGCAGGGCGCGCGCACACACTAGGGACAATTTAGAATCGCCAATGCACCTAAGCTGCATGTCTTTGGACTGTGGGAGGAAACCGGAGTGCCTGGAGAAAACCCACGCAGACACGGGGAGATCTGGGAAGCAAACCCGGGTCTCCTACTGCGCCACCGTACTGCCCAACCAGAAACATTGTAAAAAAAATTTATTTCTTCGGACTTTCCTTGTACTGTTTTTGTTTTCAGTGGTTTTCAGTGATACCTTTTGCTTATTGCTTGTCAACATTTGAAAAACATCCATTGGAATGCAACTCATTGTGACCCTCCTATAGAAATGGCAGACACAAAAAAACGATAACAGGCAAAAAGAAAAAAGACGTTGCCAGTGAATTTGGAATTTCACCATCAACACTGTCAACTTTCTTGAAAGACCGAGCAAAAAAAGAAGAAAAATCTTGGGTTGCAAATGTATGTGAACTGCTGCTGCATTTGAAGATGCCGAAAAAGCAGTTTTTATGTGGTTCAGTGATGCTCGTTCAGGAAACATTCCTATTAATGCGGCACTCATTCAAGAAATGAGAGAGAGGTTTCTAAACACTCTTGGGACCTCACCCAACTGGACAACACGCCGAAGAGCGCCCCGAAATGTGATCACCACGTCTGTGGAAGACTGCTGTGTCTGTGTATAGGAGAGTGGCAGATCACGCTACAATAAATAACCGTGCTGTCCCTGTTTCAAGCTGAATAAAGCTGGTTTTGCTAAAGAACTGAGACTCAGCCTTGTGTTTTGGGGTTGTGAGCCTGCTGTTGCCCTGCCCCGGCAACGGACAAACAATCTTCCACAGACGTGTCAACCGTGCTTCGGGACGCACTTCAGCATGACGTTCCCATTGGGTGGGATCCCAAAAGAGTTCAGAAACCTCAAAATATGAAGAACACCTGCTAACTTGTGTAACCCTGGAATTTTTTAAATTGTGATCTCTATAACCATCCACTCTTCAGACTTTTTTCTGTATGCTCTGAATGCACCTGGACCAGAAAACAATGTCAAGATGAGCTCAAGACTTGTATGCTGAAACAAATCTTTAATGCAAGCTAAGTATTAATGTATTTTTGTGTCATGATTGTTTTTTTTGTTATTTATTTATTAATTTTTGGAGGGATTGTGGTTGCACAGTAAGTTGATCATCCATTCCACAGTGCAATTCCCAGTTAATGCTCCCTTCTCGGTATAGATGACAACATCCGGGTTGTCATTGTCTCTATTTAAACTAAACAGCATCTTACTATAAAACTCACAATTCATTAAAAAACCTCAAGTAACTGTCCTAGTTTAGCCTTTGGCTATTAATTATATAATCAAAATTAGCAACTAGGGATGCTGGTGATGAAGCTGCTGAAAGGATTTGTTTGTATAGCACCAATGAACATCATTGGCTTCACTGAGTTCTGTGCAGTCAGCTGTAGCAATAATACACATAAATGACACAGAGAAAGGTATTGAAGTGATAAATGCTACTCTGCAAAATGAAGAGGCAAACTCCCTTTATGCAAAAAGGCATTCAGAAAAATAAATCAGGCTTTAGAAACTTTAATTACTAAAGGAAACTGTCAACATCTGATTTCTTATATTCATTTTCTTCTATTACTCTACCAGAATGAACGCTTGTTTCTTGTTCTGCTTCCACACTCAATTATTATTACAATGAAATTTGCCTAAAAACCAAACTGTAAATAAAAATAAATTCTACCCAGTTTTGTTTTTATGCTGAGAAAAGATAAATGCAAAAAACAATGGCATATAAACCTTCTGATGTTATCATTTTTGACCAGGTTTGTGTTAGTAAGTAATATGAAACATACTGTCAACAAAATAAATAACCCTTTAATATACTATAAGTATTTGTAGTCACATTTAGTGGTCATTGTGTGGAATCAGTGACTTAAAAGCTAATTTACATTAATAAATTGATAAGTGGCTACTTTATATGCAATTGTGATGCCTAGGTGCCCACAGCCTTGTCATCCAAGTACTTAAGAGATCGAGATTTATGAAACCAAGATGTACTAGTGCAATGAGTACACAAATAAGCAAGGCAGGTGCAATGTGCACATATTCCAAACACCAAAGCAATGTCCAAATAAATAAGGTGTGGTACAGTTCATCAATTAAGAAAAAAAATTCACAAAAACATGTGTCTTTGTGGGAGATAAAATCAATAAATAAAATGAGTCCAAAACGACATGTTAAAATCAAGCATAATATCACCAAGTTGAAAATGGGTTATCTGTTTCTCTCATTGAGCTCCAGTACATCCCTTTCTCCTGTCTCCACTGCTCACCCTCAGGGTCTGCTCAGACAGAGATTCCCTTGAACACAGTCAACCATCATTAGCTTTCATCCCAGCCACCTCAGGAAGTAATCTGTTTGATCGCCAAAAGCCCAGCTCTATCGTCCATCCACCATCCCTGCAGCATTCCTGCTGAGCATCTGAATGAGAAGGAGCAGTCATTGACTTTGAGGGTTGTCTCGTGAATGGATAGATAGATAGATAGATAGATAGATAGATAGATAGATAGATAGATAGATAGATAGATAGATAGATAGATAGATACTTTATTAATCCCGATGTGAATTTCCCATCGGGATTAATAAAGTATCTATCTATCTATCTATCTATCTATCTATCTATCTATCTATCTATCTATCTATCTATCTATCTATCTATCTATCTATCCATTCACGAGACAACCCTCAAAGTCAATGACTGCTCCTTCTCATTCAGATGTTCAGCAGGAGTGACCTGCCCATGCATCCCCATTCCCCTCACTCAGTTTGTGGCCACCTGAACACTTTGCCTCTCCCCCATCTTTACTTCCCAGGTTCCTTATATATTTTGTGGGTGTAGGTACTTGCCTTAACAACCAAGGAGTGTCAATGAGGAACAGCTGAGTTTATCAAGGCATCATGTTAACAGGCAATTAGGTAGCTTCCTCATTTAATGCTGCATGGTTTCACAGTGGCACATACCCAAACCAACAGGCCTAAGCCACACTGTTTTAACAAAAACCCTCCACCGCCACACACCAATAATGTGCAGCACCATAATAATATAGTTAAAACAAAAAATAACTGTAAAATGCAAAGAACCATAAAGTATGCACATAAATACAATTTTAAATAGAGTATACTAATAGCAGTAAATATAAGGAGCACATGCCATAAAAACTTGGTCAAAGATCAATGCTTAAGTAAAGCTGGTTGTTCATAATAAAATTAGAAGTTCACAACTTCCCTCCTTTCTGTTCTCTAGAGCAGTAACAAATATTACCTCAATCAACAGATTCAGGTAAGTCTGGATTAGCAAAAAGACCTAGTGGTTGATATCCCCACCTGTGATGTGGAGGACTGAGGTTCAATTCCTTGATGGGGAGCCACTTGAATAGAACATGTAAAAATACAGTAGCAAAACAAGATATAAATACTGTCTTTAGCCAAGTGGGGCAAAAAGAAAGGCGATTGAACATCAGGACTAAATACTTGACTGCTTTCCAATCTAGGGTAAAAACCAGATCATCTACATGAAGTACTTTATAGGCTGCTAAGAACATATCCAGGGCCTTAAATTTTTTGCAGAGTTACAGTTCTGTTAGCAAAAGCCTTTAGCAAGTGTGGACACTTTTTGTGACTGAAGACAGAGAAGAAAATTAAAATTAGTCAAAACCTTTTATTAATACATACCAGGCAAGGGTAAAATGTCAGAGAAACACAGTCCTAGGACACCGCGCTTCATCCGCCTCGAGCGCAGATGTCCTTGTTCTTTTATACCTTTCTAATCTCCTGATCGTTGACCATGTAAGCAAAAAATAGCATCCTGACTCATTGTACTTTTCCAGTTTTTGTAAAGTCATTACCCTAAAGGTATATTTTCTTGTCACACACATCATCAAAAGAAACTTCCAGAAAGTATACATGCTTTTTGTCACGTACGCAAAACACAAACAAGTTTCATCACTCTGTCCTATTTTCTATACACACATACATTTTGTTCAATTACATCTTTTTATGTTTTCACACTCCTCCCTTTTTGAACAAAAATGATGTGGGCCTATAAATTCTATCTTGAAATGGTTGATGAAGGGGAAAGGGGAGAGAAAATGGAAGAAGCTATACGAGACATGTGCTCATCATGTAGCACATATGCCCTTTCCAATAGAGGCGGTAAAGTACTTAGATATTATATAGCGAAACAAAGGGATAATACAACAACCAACCAGGAGGAGAAGACAAAATGTCACAACCAAAGAAATGAAAACAGATCTTATCTATTGTCCCCAGGATCCGAAGGAGGATGCAAACCACTGATCCCTGGGATTTATAATGGCAGAATTAGTGGAAAGTTCTTTTAGAGAGAGCAGTAAGGCCTGCCAATGCACGAGTCATTGATCCATCTGGCGCAGTATTATTTGGAATATATGTACAACAAGCATCACCAAACATAGCACAAACACCTCCCTTTTCGGCAAGTAACATGTCCAGGGCTAGACGATTTTGCCAAGTCATCAGAGAAGTACGATCAAGCTGTTCATGTATGCCTTCAATAGCGTCTTTGGTGAAGTTAAGGAAACGTTGTTGGTTATAATAAAGGTAATTAATCCAATCTACATTCTTATTAATAGTAATTTGGGGTATGATAGATTCAAAACCGGCTGCGACTTGATTCCTAGCTTTAAATCTGTCTGGGACACCCCTAGGGACTCCAATAGCATCTATGTATACTCCAGGGCCATGTAAGGAGAGGGAGGTAAGGATAGAAGTCTAAAAGGCATAACTAATTGGATTGGAGCACAGGTACCAGACCAGTTAGAGGGAAGGGTGACAAATAATTTGGACCTACGACACATCCACCAAATATCTGATCTAGGAGTGGTTTGGGAGAGAAGAAAGGAAGACAGAACGGTGTTCAGAGAAAAGGTAACCTGAAAAGTTTGAGAACAGAAAGAAAATGGTAATTCTCCTACCCATGTCGTTCCATAAGATTTGAAACATGTATAATTTCCTTCGTGAGTTTGAAACATAGGGGTATCCATGTGACGGGTGGGGGAAAAAAGAATAGAACACTTTGAACTAGAGAGGGGTTTCTTGGAAGTAGTGAATAAATACAGAAGGCAGGGCAACCCCACGGGGTCAGAAATGTTAGATAATGGGAAAGGGACTGTAGCTAAATGGGGACGGGCTGCAGCGCACGCATAACAATGAGAACGATTAACTTGCTTAGCTGAATAGAGAACCCACTGCAACCATCTATTCTGATCCCCATAACCAGTTTCTACTGAAAAAATGGATGAAAAGGTGGAAATATTCATAATCTTAACAGGAGAAAAATCTGAACCAAAAGTTGGGGAGATGGGTGTGTGTGCCAGAGAATGAGGGGTGTTAGTAACAGGATTGTCAATCTTAATTAGAAATCTCCCTAAAGGGTCTGTTCCAGATACATATACCCCTAATACATAAATACCTGAGTTACAATGGTTGTCAGCACATACAATGAGAGGCATGTCCTTTTATGATAGAAAACCGATTTTTCAAACCGTATTTTTGGGCCTCAAAAGGTTGATAACCCCAGTCCTCAGTTCCAGTGTTAGCAAAAACCCATTGCCAGTTGTCGCAGTCACTTCCCCTCATACACACGTATTTGTCAGATCCGGTCCACTGGGCTTGTCGACCAGTCCCACAGTTGATAATAGAGCAGAAATCAAACTGCACTGATGTGGTAATTCCCAACGGGAAAGTCAAGGTGACCAGGGCAGTAGACAAGGGAAAAGAAAAGCATAGTAGCACAGCAATCAAGGGTGCCATCTCTTGCAATGTGAGGCGTGAATCCAGGCAGGCAGTCCTTCAACTTTCACGGCGTGTGGTGTGGATAGAAGAATTTGGAATGGTCCTCTCCACCTAGGCTGATGCCAGTGTTTCCTCCGAGTATCTCGAACCAGGATCCAGGTGCCCAAAGGAATTGGTAAATCCTTGGAAAGGGGGCTGGTCCTCCAGGCTTGATCAACCTGCTGGTGGAGTTCCTTCAACGAGGTTCGCAAACCTGCAAGACTAGAGAGAAAATCATTGGGAGAAAAGGTTTGTTAGTGTGTTTATGAGTCCAGACTCCATCAGAGAGGGACCCTTCTTTGGACCATTTTCTCCTTTCGATATCCGTGGCTGCATTCTGTAAAGAAATAATTTGATTATCAGGGTCCTGGTCATTTCTCTGTTGGAATAAAGAAATTGGTGTGTTATTATATGCAGCCTCTTTAGCAAAGTGGTCAGCTAAATCATTCCCTTTGCTAGCAGGATCCTGTTTTCCCGTGTGAGCTTGACATTTAACAATCGCTAGCTCCGATGGTTTGGTTATAACTTCTAAAGGGATTCGATCAATTTCTGATGTTGGATGGGTTTGCCAGTACTGGTCTTAAGTTGTGCTTAAAGGTTATCTATGCAACATACTTAAACGCGTCTTTTCCTTCATGCTTGTTATTAACAAGGAAAACATACGTGCTTGAACCTTTATTCGTATCAAGTGTGCTGACCACTGCGTCACCATGCTCTTCCTTTATAGTACCTAAAATATACAACTTCCATTCATATTACAATTAGACACACATTCATATCACAATTAGACACACATTCATATCACAATTAGACACATTCCGCTTATCGCCAAAAAAACTTGTCTCCCTTCTCATGTAATATTATTAAAAGAGCATTTTCCCTTCAAACTTGATCAGGGTTTAAAAGGAAAAATACTTTTGTATATTTACAAGCCTTAAACAAAAGTGGAGACAATTCATTTGCGCTAAACCAATTACACAAATCGATAATTATCTTTTTCAGTTTTTAGTTAGAGCTCTCCAGGACTGGTCTTAAATTCCCTTAGTTTCCATAATGTTCCATGATCATGGCAGACTCCAAAAGCATACCTGGAATCTGTATAAATTGTTACGATCTTCCCTTCGGACAGCTGACATGCTTGAGTGAGTGCTACGAGTTCAGCTGTTTTGTGCACTTAGCTTGATGAAATTTGATTTGCTTCCAGCAGGCGGTCCCCTTGGACCACTGCGTAACTAGTTGAGGGTGCTCCATTTTTGCTATTTCGTCATGGCAATTATGTGGTTCTCCTTCGTTGTTAGTTGGGAGAAGAGTGGCTGGATTTAAAGTGGAGCATCTTTCAATTGTAACATTTGACAAAGTACAAAGTACATTCTGATAGTGTATTGCCCTAGCAGTAGTGAGATGTGAAGTCTTGGCTTGTACTAGGATAGAATGTACAGCGTGAGGCACTTTAACTGTTAGGGGGCTCATGAGAACTACATCCGTGCTTGCTAATACAGCTTCTGTTGTTGCAGCCACAGCACGAAGACACGGAGGAAGTGCTGCGGCCACTGGATCCAGTTTTTTTAGAAAAATAAGCCACCGGTCTTTGTTTATCTCCATGTTGTTGCGTCAGTACTGCATTCATAAATCCCTGCTTTTCGTCCACGAACAAAGTGAATGGACGAGAAATGATCAGGCAAACCTAGCGCGGGCGCAGATAAAAGAGTAGCTTTGAGGTTACAGAGCCTTCTCAGCCAGTTGTTGCAACGGCTGTGCTCTTTCAGTAAAATTTAGAACCCACTGTCTGTAGTAGCCCAGAATACCTAAAACAGACATAACCTGTTGTTTTGTTTAGCTGTAGCTTTAACCTTAGAAACTTTATGGCCATTTTCCCCCAGAAACAGCAACAATTTCTGAGTATCTATTGTACAATCTTCTTTCCGTAGCGCTACATATTATTTCCATCTACATACTGTATCAATGTACTACCTTTTTCCGGCCAGACGCCTTCTAAATTTTGGGCAAGAGCTTAACCAGAAACACAAAGGGCTTCTCTGTATCCCTGAGGCATGACGGTCCATGTCCATCGGCGGTACCGCGTTTGACGAGATCGGGATGTACGGCGGAGATGCCAGCCTCTGCTTCGGGAGACAAAGGATATTGGGCACGGTGCGGGCGGAAGGAGGATTTCGGGTGGATCACCAGAGGCTCACAATGGGCTATCCTTTTGAAACACTACTTTAGTTATTAAATGGTCAGGAGTATCAAAAATACCCGGAGTAACTTGTAACCAGTCTGTTCTTTCAAGGCATTTTTCCACCCATGGTCCTATTTCCCCCCATTTAACAGTGTGTGATTTAGCTAAGGAAAAATATGAGGCACTATTTTGCCAAGATAATATATGTGCTGTGAGCATGTAAAATGAACAGAAGCAGCTGCCTTTGTGGATGAAATAAAAACACTTTAGATATAAAGGGTTTCGGGGCAAGTACCAGAAGTAAGGAAAGATTTTAGCCAGGTGGTGTCTACTTCTATAGGGAAGTATTGGGCAGTACAGTGTTAAATGTCAGGGGCCTGTAAATTGGGAAAAAACAAGGGGAAAAAGAGTGTAGGGCTTTGAGGAGAATGGTGTGTGGGGAAATATCTAAAGTCCATGCTGCAAAAGAGGGTTTGGGTAAGGGGTAATTTGACACAACAACTTTTGGGGTTGAACAAAGTATGTCCGCCAGGACGTGACTGGACTTGAAGAGGTTTTGATACTTGAAGAAGGTGAGGTTGTCCAGAAGCAGTAAGCACAGTAACAGTTTTGTTCGAGGTAGGGACCTTTGCCAGCAAGCGAGTGGCACCAGTGTCGATTAAGAAAACAGTCTCAGTGCCATCAACGAACAATGTCAGTAAAGGATCAGTCTCTGAATTATGAGTGAGCAAAGGTAGTTGAAAAGAGTGGCTGGAGGTCCCAGCGTTTTCCTATGGCCAGTAGTCAGGGGTGTCAGAGGAAACAGGTGGAATAAGGGGAGGTGGGGGCTGTTGCTGTCTGTGAGGGCACTCCCGACGAAAATGTCCAGTTTCACCACAGGCGTAACAAGAGTAGGAATTAACATTGGGATTAAAGGGAGAGGGAATAAAAGGATTCTTAGTGTGGTCAACAGGAGGAGCTCTAAAACCACCTCGTCCTCTTCCTCGTCCTCGTCCCCTTCTTTTTCCTCGTCTCCTTCTTTTTCCTCGACCTTGGTCAGGAGCATTCCTGGTATAATAGTTCATCTGTGCTGCCAATAATTCGGCATGAGAGTTCGATTCGGCCTGTTCAGCATGTCGTTTGACTTCATCAAACGTGGCACTTTCCCACTCAATACAGGAAGTGCAGACCTTGTTTTGTATATCAAAGCGCAAACCGGAAACAAAAGGCGGAACTGCAGCTCGGGTGCGGTCATCAGCATTTCCCAAGCCTGAGTGATTAGCCATAAGGTCTTGAATCCTATGTGCCCATTCATCATCCGTCTCGTCTTTCTTTTGTTTTGCAGCAGAAATAAGGGACCAGTCCGTTCCTTTTTTATATTTTTCTGCAATATTTTGTCTCAACGCCTCCCATTGTGGGTTAAATTCGCCTTCTCCACCTATCCCCTGTCCTCGAGTTAAAGCTGGGTTCCATACCCATGGAATGTCATTGCGGACACCCCTGCTAACAGTGGCCCATGTGGTCCCAAACTTTCGACGAAGTACCTGGGTCCATTCAGCAGCATTAGGCTTATACATGCTATCTAACTGATCAAGTTGTTCAACAAATTTTAGTCCTCCTACTTCCTTTGGATCTGGAAGTGTATTCACGACATCTTTTAGTTCTTGGATGTCCCAATTCCGATTTATCATAACTGTTGTGGGATTTTGGGGTCCAGCTGGATGGGCAGGGTTATAATGGGGATTGGGAACTTCTATTAAAGGGCAAGTAAGTGAAGGATTAGAGGAGAAAAAAGTTGGAGCTGGTTTGTGAGTGGAGGTTTGACTTCGAGTGCATTTGGAGACGGGGGTTTGTCTAGTACAGGGTGGGTCATCACGATGGGTTGAGGGGTCATAGTGATCTGTGCCTGGGGAATCATCAGGGGAAACTTCTGCTAGTTGTAGTGCAGGGGGGGGCAATCGGAATGGGGAAAAGAGGAGGGGATAATAGAGGTGTCTGAGGTCGGTTCTGAGGAGGGGAAAAAAATAATAGGATAAAGGGAGGGGAAAAAAATAATAGGATAAAGGGGGTACTGCTTCTAAATTTCTATCGATTCGATACGGTCCACTATTATTTACATCTCCTGTCCCCTCTATTGGCCAACGCCCACCACTCTGTCTATTCCGTTTCTTACATGCCTTCTTGAAATCTAAACCTGTCTTCTTTTCTATTAATTTTCTAGGAGACCCATTTTTACGGGGCGTCTGTTGATCCTCCGAAAATAATCCCTCCAGCACTAATGATTTTGATCCCCCTGTGCGGCGATTAACAGGCTTACTGTTATAATTTCCCATTATGTTCCCTTGCCCTCCCGGGTTCTGTATTTAATTTTCCAACTATATACTGATTCGTCTAATCCCTTGTACGTATGAATCAGCAAGGCATTAAGTGTGCCACTCACTAAACCTAAACTGTTCCCTTCTTAGTTTCAAGGGGAGACACCTAACTATCGGTCCTGATCCAGTTCCCAGGAGAACACGGTTTTGTTGCTTATTCCGTATGTAGATTTATTTATTTTCCCATAGCGCTACATATTTTCCATAGCTACATATCTTCCATAGCGCTACGTATCATTCCGTTCCTAACAGCAATCCTGTAATCTGTGCTCTTTTCGGTTTATTTCCATACCACCCCGTTACTCGTCCCGTTAGCCTGTCCGCTCACATCCCTGGATTCCAGCTCAGGTGACTTCGTGTCCGATTCGGTTCAGCAGAATACTACATCAATACGTCCAGCCGAGTCTAGGATATGGGTGAGGCCAGTATCCTTTCGTCAGACCTTTCGTATGCGTCAAACTGCTTGGGTCAAGTCTCCATCACCTTAAGCAACCCGTTGAGATATGAGTATGACTAGACGGTCAACAGGAAACTCGCCCTCCCGTTATTTAGAAAATAAAAAATATTCGGAAATCCCCCGGTGCTTACCCCAGCCTGGAAGTGTGCAAGCTCTGTCTGGAAATCCGTTCAGTCACCGTGGATGTAGCAAAGAGGAGACCAGGGGCTCCTCACGCAAGAACTGTTTCAGGACAGGGCAGTCCTAACTTTTGCCGGAGCTGCATGCTCTGCTGCCGGATATCTCAAGTTAACGGCAGTCCGCTGTTAAGACGGATCACTGACATGGTCTCGCTGGAGGAGTCGACCGGCCGTCTCTTGCCCCACGTCCGGGCGCCAAAAACTGTGGACACTTTTTGTGACTGAAGACAGAGAAGAAAATTAAAATTAGTCAAAACCTTTTATTAATACATACCAGGCAAGGGTAAAATGTCAGAGAAACACAGTCCTAGGACACCGCGCTTCATCCGCCTCGAGCGCAGATGTCCTTGTTCTTTTATACCTTTCTAATCTCCTGATCGTTGACCATGTAAGCAAAAAATAGCATCCTGACTCATTGTACTTTTCCAGTTTTTGTAAAGTCATTACCCTAAAGGTATATTTTCTTGTCACACACATCATCAAAAGAAACTTCCAGAAAGTATACATGCTTTTTGTCACGTACGCAAAACACAAACAAGTTTCATCACTCTGTCCTATTTTCTATACACACATACATTTTGTTCAATTACATCTTTTTATGTTTTCACACAAGATTTCTTGGATTGCCTCAGAGGTAAGTTAAAGCTGCAGTACATCAGTCAGAATGTCTATGCATTATTCTGCTATAGGCAAAAAACATGGGGCAAAAAGATTGCTACCACAGGCCATCATTAAAAGGAGTCAAATGAGAAACTGGGTTGAGGCATGTCTAACTCAAGCAGGAAGTGGAGTTGGGCCTGAAAGAACAGTCACATCAGGTAAGGCCAAGTAACACACTTCACACTAGTCCATAGGCAGCCATATAGAAGTATGACGACCACAAAGAAAGTATTTTAAGTGCCTCAAGTTTGTTGATGAGAACCACCTCCCCATACAATTATGCTCTGTTATTTGGATCTGGATTTACATGGTGACCTAATCCTTGTCTCATTTCAGTGTGCTCTATTCCTATACTACTTATAGATGAGTAATTATGGTAGCTGATTTTATTATTGGACTTATTTTAAATACTTCAGATTAAGTAATGATTCAGACTAATAAAATTGTTCTAAAAAAAGGCCTCGGAGCACGCAGCATCCTGCTATTAAGGCCACACAGGACATACCTGTGTTTGTGTTTCTCAAAACTTACTTCATCTGCAGAACAGGTGGTTTGTCGCATGGCCTGAGTCGTCTCAAGAAGGTTAATCTTCTCTCTTGCTTCTCTTTCTGAGAGGCAGTTACAACTTGAGGCTGAAACTCAGAAGTCATTGCAATCAATGGAAGTTAGTTGTCATTGAGTTAATTTCTTGATTATATTCTGGAGACAAGACTTGTTCCCCTACAATAGGATGCATAGACCAAATTAGATCTCTCTTCTGTATTTTGTGTAGGGTAAATAATCTTCTGGTGAAAGATTTAAGAACTGTCTCATTAGTAAACAATATTGCAATATTTCATCAATAAGTAGTAAAATTTTTTGGAGATACTATAGGAGAGGTGAGAATTCAACAGTTTTTATATCATTCATCCTGTTTGTAACTTTGGAGGTATTAGGCTTATAATAGTGATTAATGTTAAGGATTAGTTGGTGGCCATTTTAATTTGGTTTCTTTTTATATCTTTGCTGATTTATTTTTAAGGACAAAGCACCAGTTTTCAATTTGTAATCCTCAACATAGATCCTAAATTATACGATTTGCCAAATTAGTCCATTGATTATTTCAGTACAACATCATTTTCCCTCTTATTCTTTTTTTCCTCTTTCTCTGTCAGTTTTGGAAATATTGTCGAATGCCATAAACGTTGGCAAAAGTGAAAGGCACTGTGTCTTATCTACACCAATGTCTCAGAAGGGTATCATTGTATTTAATTAGTCACCTGACACACACATATAATAATTTTAAATGATTGACACCCAACCTGCTACACACCACAACTTGCAGCTGTTGTTTCTTTTTTTTTTGATAGAACATGTCTCCTTATGACATCTAATTATCAAACAAACATTGATCCATTTAAAGTATGGCCAATACTCTACACTGAAGGGGTTGCACTTTTCTGAATGTACTGTATTTTTAAAACAAATGTGAACATCATTTATTTATGACAAATATTATACACATTCAGAACCAATTTTAATATTTTACTAAAATTATTCACAGCTCTGTCAGTTTAACTAAATGTATTTGATTTTTGTGGGCAAATAAGATATTTATTATTTTCAGCAATTGTTTCAAACAAGACATGTTGCCAAAATACTTATATTCTACTTTACTAAAATGAACTCAACAATTATACTTTTTAAAATTTTATTGGAGGCAAATAACATTTGTTACAATCAAGTCAAACTTGTACAACAAAGAAAACAACATTCTATACAATCAAGTCGAACTTAACAAAACAGAATTTAACCCCACCCAAGAAAAGGAGAGGAGAGCCAACAGTATAGGCAAAAAAAATAATAATAAAAAAAACACAAAAATGTACTCCTTTTTTCCCTAATATAAATGTATTTAATTCAAATTGTATAGAACATCAGTTACTTACTTATAAAAGGTGGGTTGGGGTTCTTCCAGTTAAGCAGGATAAATCTATGTGTTAATAGTGCTGTATAGGCAAATCCAATCACGTTGTCCTTCTCCAACTTTAAGTCCATTTGGGAGTACACTAAACACAGCTGGGTTTTTGGAGTGATTTTTACCCCAAGGCTGTCTGAAAGGCATTCAAAATTTTTTGTCCAAAATGATGTTAATTTGGTTCACTTCCAAAACATGTTGCCCAGTGAGGCTGGTGCTGGATTGTAATGTTTGCATGTTTGATCTGGCCCTGGATACATTTTGGACAAGTTTAAATGAGATAGAATGATTTAATTCTTTGTGCATATGGAACTAGACTGTAATCTATGCTGAAAGATCTTTTCCACACCATATCGTTGGATCTTTAAAATGGACAGACTTTAAGATGTTTTTACATATTGTTGAGATGCTGTCTGAGTCTTCAAGACTAATCAGTATTTCGTCTGGCTTATAAATGGGTGGGAGGTGTGGAAAATTGGGTAGGATCTTTTTAGCAAAATTTTTAATTTGAAAACAGTGAAAAAATTGTGATGCTGGGAGGTTAAATTTGAAGCATAATTGCTCATATTCTGTGTAGGTTTGAGGTGGTTGGAAAAGGAGATTATCATGTAGAGCTGCAATAGATAAAAGTTTCTCTTCCTTGAAGTGCATCCTGCATTGGTTTCATATTCTGAGTGATTGATGAACAATTGGATTGATGGTTTATTGAAAATAATTAATATTTACTGGGGCACAAAGCAGATTATATTAAAAAAGTTCAGCAAAATTTTATTTCTATTGTAGACCAAGCTTGTGTATATTAGTCAATTTGTGCCAATTTCCAGGACTTTAGAACTTGTATATTTGCCCCACAGAAATAAAGCTGAAAGTTAGGTAGTGCTATGCTACCTTCTGCTTTATATATTTGTAGAGTTGCCTTTTGGATGCATGGTTATAATTGAGTCTAATTTCTTAAAGAACATATTGTTAATGTATACGGGGATACTTTGAAATAGAACAAAAAACTTGGGAAGGATATTCATCTTGACAGTATTAATTCTCCCTGCTAATGTGAGATTGAATGTAGACCATCTATTCACATCTTTTTTGATTTTTACCAAGCGGTTAGCAAAATTGTGTTGAAAAAGATCTTTATATTTTCTTGTGAAATTTATCCCTAGATATTTAAGCTTTACTGATAAAAATAAATGGAGAGATGTTCAGTCTAATATTCAGTGCTAGAGAGTTCACTGGAAAAAGCACACTTTTATTAAAATTGACTTTGATTCCAGATATACTGCATTTTGACGTTCTTCTAGTGCAGTACTATGTCATCTGCGTATAATGAAATTTTCTGTTCTAGTCCTTCTCTGATAATCCTAATCCTAATGTCTAATGTATTTTGAAGTGAATGGCCAATAGTGATTGCAAAGAAAAATGGTGATAGAGGGTACCCATGTTCTGGTTTCAAGTAGTTTGAGATTATGTTGTTAATGCAGACAGAGGCTTCTGGACTAGTGTAAACCAGTTTTATCCATGCAAATATATTTGGACCAAATGTGTTCAAAGTGGTGAATAGGCAGTCCCATTCAACTCTGTCAAAAGTTTTTTCTGTGACCAAAGAAAACAAGATGTCTGATGTGTCAGATTTTTTGGGCAAGTATATCAGAGAGAAATCTGAGAAAATATAAATTTGGATGTTTTCAAATACAGTATAATCTCCTCATTCTTTTCTCATAATCAACATCAAGTTTTCTTTAATCTGTAGTTTGTTGAATCTGACAATCAGACTTCTATATGATAAGATGATCTCAGTGTCTAATTTAAAGTCCTCTCCTATTATTTTGTAAAAATAGTTCAGCTGTGAATTTTAATGAGTTTGGCCTTTCACATTTTTTCAGGAAGTCCTTCGTTTGTGATGTTGTTTCTTCTATACCTATCTTCCAACACAGCTAATTTAGCACACAGCACTTTGCATTCGGATTCTACAGCAGTTGCTAATGTTGACAAAACAAAATACGAATTGTAAATGTTTGTTTAACTTTTGCTAGATGAGCACCAAGTAGTCTTATTTTTATTCTCAATTTTGTTCATATTTTCTTGTGTTTTTTTCATCAATTTTTGCTAAGTATTTGTTCGGTTCCAATATGCTACCTGAGATTGGCGAGTTCTCATTGCCCACCTCGCTCGCAGTTACGCTCCCACATTTCCTGTCGGCTGGAACAAATGCTGCATTTTGAAGTCCTGGCTGATCCATTCGTTCACCTGTCTCTTCCAGCTCAGTCCCAATGCACCATAAACCTGTACTCTTCTACCCTACACCAAGATTTGAGCCACATGTTAAGCCTTCTAATATTCTCTGTCTTACTTGGACTGGCGCATGGAACAGGCAGAACTAACTTGTCAGGTCTGCTACGCAGCCTGGCACCTAAGACTTTAAATTTGGATTGCAGAACTGACAGACTAACCTTATGTAATAATAATAATAATAATTCATTACATTTATATAGCGCTTTTCTCAGTACTCAAAGCGCTATCCACACAGGGAGGAACTGGGAAGTGAACCCACAATCTTCCACAGTCTCCTTACTGCAAAGCAGCAGCACTACCACTGCGCCACCATATGTATGTCATTTGTTCCAAAATGGACAATGACAACTGGATCCACTCTCGCTCTGGCCAAGAGCCTATCAACACTTTCAGGGACATCTCCCACCTGTGCACCTGGAAGGCACCATACCGTACAAGACTCTGTCTCTGGAACAAACGTGCACTTCAGTCCCCCAAAGATTTAATCCCTAAATATCACTACCTCTGTCTTTCTGGAAACTGGTTCTGAGGTGCCCAGTTGGGGTTCCTCATGCCTGCCTATAACCTCAGAATCTTTAGAGACACCGTTCAGCTCTGCAAAGACCTGAAAATGATTTGACTCTTCCAGTTCTGGGGTTGATGCACCCAGACAGTATGCACCCTTTACCTTGCACCTTGTGACTGTGACACACCTATTTCCTATCTGGAATGGAATGTCCTCCTATACCACCTTAGGGGTGCACTCTGTTTCTCTGAAGGACACCTGGGCCAGGTCTGCAAATTCTCTACTACAACGCAGGCCAGCCAGCTCCTCCTCCGGTTCAGCAACTCTGAGCTCAAGGTGCTGGATCAGCTGGCATCTCCTGCAAATGTACCCCTCATAGATGACTGGCTCCTCCATGACATCTTTTAAAAAGTCCAACATCCAACAGGAATTGCACTGCACTGTCCTTATTATTAATATATGACTTTGGATTACTAAAAGTGCTTGTTTTTAAAGTTGTTTTTTAAATGAAAATTAAATTATTTAACTTTAAGGGTAAAACAAAGAAAAAAATTTGATTAAAGAGCTCTTACAATAGGCGGCACGGTGGCGCAGTGGTAGCGTTTCTGCCTTTCAGTAAGGAGACCTGGGATCACTTCCAGGGTCTTCCCTGCATGGAGTTTGCATGTTCTCTGCGTGGGTTTCCTTCAGGTGCTCCGGTTTCCTCCCATTGTCCAAAGACATGCAGGTTAGGTGCATTGATGATCCTAAATTGTCCCTAGTGTGTGCTTGGTGTGTGTGTGTGTGGCCTGCAGTGGGCTGGCACCCTGCCCGGGGTTTGTTCCTGCCTTGCACCCTGTGTTGGCTGGGATTGGCTCCAGCAGGCCCCCTGTGTCCCTGTGTTAGGATATAGCGGGTTGGAGGATGACTGACTGACTGCTACAGTTATTTTACACATTCTGGCCCCTTAAGCTCCTGTAATATTCTCCCTCTCAACTGCCTGTTGTTTGTCCTTATTCAGAGGTTAACTGTACTGGATTTTGTCTGCTCTCCTAATGTTGTATTTCGTACTTAAAAGCTCTCCAGTTGCACCGTAACTGCTCTTCTTTCCTGACCACTAAGAACTAGTCAATCTAGAAAAACTTGCTTACTGAATATCCTGTTTTTGTTAATTTCTGACTGTCTTGTCTGCTCCTGCTGTATAGCCGCTTGTGCCTGATCTGAACGCTAGCACCCTATCTACGTACCGCTGATCCCTTCTGTGTGCTGCTTTGAAGTACAAATAACTAGTACAAATATCTTTTACAAATGCTCTACAAAACAGTAAGCTGCATTTGCTCCTGTTGGGGCAAAAAAAAAAGCAGAAAACCCTTCTAAAGGGGAAAAAACTTTAAAAATTCCCACACCAGTTCAAGAAATACTTGAAGACTGAGATGGTGTTATACAGTCTTTTAAAATTTTATAGTTCCCCCTTCCTTGAATTTAACAATATTCAATATATAGAATATGCACTGTTTTGAGCACTTCAGAAATTTGTTTTGAAAATATGCTTGTATCTGTAGTAGAGCTATGCCTCTGATACAGTATATCCTTTTATAAATTTTTTTTTTTTTGCAAGTTTTGATAAATGAAACCAGATTGTTGTGTAACTTCCCTCTCTTTGTACAGTAATATGAAAATTATGCTTTCCTCTGTGAAGAGGATTACATGTGGTCTGTTTTCTGTATTGTATTTTTCCCTTTTTTGACACCCAATGCATGCCCAACATACCTGGAAAGGAGTCTCTCTTTGAATTGCCTTTCCCAAGATTTCTTCCATTTCTGTTCCTACGAGGGTATTTTTTGGGAGTTTTTTCTTGTCTTCTTAGGGAGTTAAGGCTGGGGGGGTTGTTAAAAAATATGACCAGTAAGAGCCCATTGCGGCACTCCTTGTGTGATTTTGAGCTCTACGAGAAATAAATTATTGTTGTTGTAGCTGTAATAAGAAATGTAGGAAGTATATCCTAGATAGTTCACTGTTTCCTAAAAAGATGCTCCCCAGATAATCTGATAGAACATTTGTAGCTGAACCTTTTAGTTAATTTTCAGATAAAGAATGGAAGTTAGTTCTAGATAAAATACGGTCTTCTATGGTATTTACAAAACATGGCCTAACTTGGAAATAGACGACATAAACATTTCTCCCTACTATTCAAAATGTGTCTAAGTACCAACCATATATGAGAAAAATATTTCAGGCACCTTCTTTCCTAGGCCACATGTTTTGGGAATGTCCCAAATTTCATTTTGGAATAAATATTTCTCAGATGAGTTTAGTTACAATAATTTCTAATCTTATAACAGCTTTGTCTGGGATAATGTCCAATGTGGTATTAATGAAATGTTTATTGTGATAAATTACACTACACTAATGATACACTACTTAAATATGCTCAAATGTAAGAATCTGAAATCAACTACCAAATGATGTATATAGTTAAAAAATGATTTTAAAAGATTTTGTTTGTGCAGGCATTTATCAATAGTTTCTCAACTGTCCAGGTATTATTCATATAATAAAAATATGAATCTGCATGAAAGTTTTTACATTTTATTGTTATACAACATTGAATCACAATGGATTTCATTAGAGGTTTTTGACTTTGATCAACAGTTATTAATGTCGAAGTAAAAATAGGTATTTGAAAAGTGATGTAAATTAATTACAAATGTAAAACACAAAGTAACTTATCATGAAAGTATTTTGCTCTTTCAAGTCAGTATTTAGTAGGTGTACTTTTAGTTGCCATTATAACTTTCAGTCTGTGTGCATACGTTTTTCTATCAGCGTTGTATGTCTGCATAGTGTAATTTTCAAAATTCATTAGCAACAATACTCTACCTACTGTATGTCAGGTTACATGGGGATGATGAGAGAACAGGCTTTATCAAGTCCAGCCACAAATTCTCAATTAGATTGAGATCTGGATTCTGACTCTCCCACTCTAGTACTTTTAACATTTTTGTTTGTAAGCTATTTCTGTTTAACTTTGGCTTTATGCTTGCTGTCTTGGTGGAAAACAGTTTCTCCTAAGGTGCATTTCCCACAGACTGTATCAATATCATATGTTGCTGCATTAATTTTACCTTCTATCCTCACAAGACTGCTATGGCCTGCTGCATGGAAGCACCCCCCACAGCATGATACTGCCACCACCATGCTTCATGGTGGGGATGGTTTGTTTTTGATATTGTGTTGCTCTTAGCATTTAGTCTGATGCCATAAGGTTCACTATTGATCTCATCAGACTTTAGAACCTTCTTCTAGATGATTTCAGAGTCTCATGTGTACCTTCTGGCAAACTCTAGTTTTTTTTCTATAGTTGGTCTCTCTTTGACACTTTCCTATAAAACAGTTGTTGTATACACAGTCTATCCACTGTAGCTTCTAACTCTTTCAAATTTATCATTGATCTCTTCGTGGGCTTCCTCACTAGTCTTCTTTATGCACAGTCATTCAATGTTTGTGGATGTCCAGCCCAGAAGCAAATTTACAGCTGTGCCTGTCTTTTCATTTCTTAATTTTTGATTTAACTGGACTCCAAGTGATATTCAGTGGCTTAGATATTTTCTTGTATCCATCCAATGTGCTCTTTAGAATAGTGGGCAAGGGTACTAATCTGAATTAAATAAGTTATATTACAGCCAGTATTAGTATTTTTTTTATGTATCTAACATAAAGCTGAATTTGTGTGGTTGTGTTTTTCCACTATGTAAATCCACACTATTAAACCTATTTTACACAGATTTCCCATTAGTACAGGGGAAGACCTTAAGTTGTGTTTCATTCCAAAATATTTCCTTCCTGAAGTATTTTATTTACTGTAGTGTGGTTCTAGGACACATTTTTGGGACTTGGCATAGGCATGCTAAGATTCTTCCCATGGTGGGTTTAGTCAGTGAAATTTTGGTATGGGACAAAACTTTTCTCCCTGGAGAATTTATTTATTGGCCGCATGTACACTTTATACCTCCCAGGGAAGCACTCGATAAAAACTTAAATTAATTAAAGATATAAAAATTAAAAATAAACGCTGTTATGGGTGCTTTCACAATAGTCTTGGTCACAGATCCAGCAGATGACTGTACACAAGGGAATAGTTTAATGGTTAGTGATTAAAAATTGTTTATGAGTCATGTATAGTGGCATAGCATCAAATGGTATGATATTTCTGCACCATGTAGGGATTTGGGACAATAAAGTGCTCTTTTTTCAGACATATCTTGTCATACATACCTTGTATCAACAGAAGTTTGACTTTAGTGATAAACTTGCTGTTTATCACCACCCATTGCTGAGATCTGTATTCTGCCACAGCTATGGTTGACACAATAGACTATAATGCATTTGATCAGTATGTTGTCATGTGTATAGAATGTAGTGGTGAACTAGGGTGATAGTTTGACTTTCCTCAGCTTTCTCAAATAGTGAAGGCACTATTGACTCACCTTTTACAATTTCAGTTTTTTCTTGTTGAGCTTACTTCCAGTTAAATGCCTAGTTCACTGAGCAGTAGTTACAAATATAGTCAAGTCAAGTCAAGTCAACTTTATTTATAAAGCACTTTACATACAACAGCTGCTGACCAAAGTGCTGATAGAATAATAAAAATTCCACTCAAAGTCTAAAGTATAATATCAACATAAGCAGTAAAATTACATATATTTTGTAAAAATATTAACATGAATTTCAGAGTTATATCTGTCTTGTGTCTGATTCTCCTGGAGGTAGGTTCTGGTCCCTTGCACCCTGAATTAAAATGAGAAGTTTTCACACTATTATTTATCACTACATCCTCTCTTCTTTTTCTCAGTATGCTGTATTTAGAGCGGCTTTCTACAAGCTTCTAAATGCCTTCAGAAAAAGTGTTTTTGATTGAGCAATGATCTATTTACATACTGCTTTCTATCATTTTATCACCACATGCATATTAATCTTTCCTAAATTTAATGTGATATCCTCTTTTGTTGCTCTTCACCATTGGATTGGTGGACCTTCATGTTACAAGTTCAATTTTATTTTCATGTGTACACAATACAGTTTGATTGTTGCTTATATGTGTCCTACAGACAAAAATAACACATGAACTGCAGGCAATAAAAACATCACCATATATTAAGTACATGATCAGGAGATATGTATATATGAATAACAGGTATAGTCATTCAATTTTCAGTACAATTATGGTATTGATGCACGACTGTTGAGTAGTTTTTAACCTTGGGTCATAATGCTATGGGCCTTGCAGATCATATACTGATTTTTGTAGAAGGAAGGAGGTAAAAAAGTTACTGTGCTGGCTCAATGAGGTATTTTTATTTATACAATATGCCTTTCTAATGCACTGTTTGCTGTGAACAGAACGGAGCTGTGTGACAGTAATATTCTGAGCTGTTTTTATCAATTTCTGTAGTGGTTTTTGGTCCTGATCAAAGGAGGATACATTGTAGGAGGATGTTATGCAATCACAGAGGATGGACTCTAATGTGAAGTTGGTAAGCTGAAATGAAGACATCTAGGTTTTCCTTTAGATGTGTGAGAAAGTACAGCAAATTAGTGAGCCTTTTTGATGACAGACAAAATGTGTTGTGCCTACTTTATTTAGGTCATCAGTTATGGTAGCTTCAAGAAATGTATACCTGTTGCCCCTCTCCACAACATCCCCACCCATTGTAGATGGATGGGATGTCTCCTGCTTCTTCAAGCCTATAATTGCTTTTGCTGGCATTTAGGAAATGATCATCACCTTGGCACCATTCCATCAGAAAAGAAACTTTTCTCTATAAGCCATTTTAACATTGTTGGTGATCAAGCCTGTAATTGGGGAGGAAAGTAATAACGGAAGTGCAATCTCTGCCCAGTTACTGTAGGCACAGAATATATTCCAGGTCACTGGAGCTATGAGGAAACAATACCTACTAATGAAAATTTTAATTTATGTAGTTGACCTGTTTATTAGAGGCAGTTGTCAATCTTTCATATATAAGTACAGTTTTAGCCCTAGGAGGTAAGTTAGTTTCTTTCTTTTATATAGTGTGTCAGTGTTTGTGATTGAAATAATAGACCTAGTCATTAAGCCACACTAATGGCAATGATTTATAATGCTGATACTGCAAATGATGTCATTTGGGCTTTACAAGTAGCATCCCTTGATTTTCTCATTATGTATTAGTTTAATAATGCAATCACATTTAAGGCCAGATTATTTTTACCTGAAGAAAGGAATTATGCAAATCCACTTTGTTAAATATCATATATAAATTCTGAGCATTCATTTTTCATACTGTTTAAGCAGGTTTAATAAAGATTTTCAAGAAAAGATAAAAATAACTATGTTGAAATCCATGAGTAATGTTGCATTTAAAATTTACAAAATAGTGCACATGACACACCATATTGTCAGTTACATTAGTTATTTTTTTATAATACAACAAACAATAAATACAGAAAATTATGTAGTTCATTATATAACGTGTTTAATTCTAGCTACATTTTGTTAATTACTTTCAAGGCATTCTTGACGATTTAGTTGCCCCCTTTATTGTTGTGGCTCTGAGGCTATGGATCTGCATCAGCAATCAGAAGGTTGCAAGTTCCAATCCCGTAAATGCCAGAAGTGACTCTGCTCTGTTGGGCCCTTGAGCAAGGCCCTTAACCTGCAACTGCTCCAATAAACAGTAAATATTAATGTTTGCCATACCTACATAATTCCTTTCAGAGTTTTGAGAGTGCCAAAACCTATACACTCTAACAAATGTAAAACAATTTCAACATACTGCTGGACATACTATTCACAAATGTGTACAAACATCAGAAAAATTCTACACTTTCAAACTATCTCATCATTTTTGGACTGTAGAAGAAAACCTGCTTTTCTTCTTAACTAGTGAACTGCACCATTCTGAAATTATCTAAGTGTGCATAGAGTGGTAATGCTTCTTAACCACTTTGTCTCTGAGCACTCCTAAATCTGTGTGTGAGTGTTTGTCTAAATCTCAGATATAACTGGTAATTTGCTAAAATTCTTATAGTAAAAAATAACTTTTAGGTTGTATTTTTGTGGATTTCTATTTATTAATTTTTGTAGATTCATTGATGAATTCAATTGCCTGTCTGATTTGGTACAATTGATCAAACATGTAGGTGACAGCAATGTGGATAAAAAGACCAAGTGCCTTGGTTTTTAAACATCTGCCCACTCATCTCTGTATGTATTAATGTGCTGTATTTTTTTTTCCTTTTGAGGTTGTATGATGCATAGACCTACAGTATATTGGCAAAAACACATCATTAAATTGTAAATATAGTTACACTGCAACCTTTCAAATAAATGGATTACCTGGTATTTCATTGAAGGTCACCAGTCACCTTTATTAGCAGAACGAGGACACCATGCCACAAAGCAGACTCAGGTGTTTGCAGCTCTGGATGGTTTGTTAGTGCACAGTAGAACAGAAGTAAAAACCGTGCGCTACTGTATGTATATTGACATGATAAATACACCACATGTTCTTTTGGGTTCTGCACAGTGAATGTAATAAACAAGCTTCACATTTTTTATTTCTTTTTATATAGAATTCTTTTAGAAACAGTTCTGCAAAACATGAAGGAGCTTTTTTGTCAGGATATAAATTAGTTTTCCACTACACTATAATCAAAGAAAGATGGTGGAAACCAGATGAAAGGGTATAACACGATATTCATTGTGATGTTTTTTTTTTCCTCTGCGATAAATGCTCTCTTGATCCCTGTATTTTTTCCAGTAATGATGCTATGCCTTATTTTTCTAACCCCCAACCCCCTTTTTTCCCCCCCCTTGTACTTTTCATGTACAAATCACTCTCTTAAAGGAACACAGTTTAGGACATAACATATATTTCTGAATGTGATAATTAGACTTAATTTAGTTGCATGTTGCAGTTTGCAAAATTAGTATGTATGTTATCGGGTTAGTGTATGTAGTTATTGTCTGAAAGTGCTTCCATTGTTGACACTTTGCTGTTCTTGTTATGGATTTTCTCCATATTTACAGAGAGAGAGAAGGGAAATGGAAGTGAAGTAAGGGAATCATCTCAATACTGTATGTCATTAGAGGAAGCAGTTAAACACAGATATTGTGGCAAAGTAAGTCAGTATCCCTGCAAGATGACAGCAAGAAACAGGTGAGCCAAAGCTGTTTAAATCAGAGGTCAAAAAGCTCAAAATTCTGAATTCAATTTAGGTCTGTAGCATAACACAACAGACTAACTGTAAATCTTTCTTACTGAATTTATTAACCTTGTCAGATCATAATCTTTCATACTCTCTGGCAAGTCTTAGTGATGTGCTGAACACCTGAACTCTGAGTAACTCATCTCTGCTACATTTACTACTTAATGTAATATTTTGATTAACATTACTAGAGTGCATCCCCACCTTTCAATTAACTAAATGTTTTTTTTTTCCTATATAGTGAACCTCCAGTTTAATGTCCAATGTGCTGTACACATTTACAAATATTGAACCATTAAAATGTAAAATAACATGAAACAAAGAACAATTCTCTGCACAGCAACACATGAATAAAATGGGTTGTCCAAAAATATGCTTTTAACAAGCCTAAATATTACAGTGAAGTATCAGTGCATTAAGGGAATGGCAATAGAATCAGATTTGTAAAGAAAATAAATCTTAGGGATCCAGATCCCCCCTTTTTAGCTGTTCTTAGCAAAAAAGAGTAGGAAAGGACTTAGGTTTGCATTGAAACAGGTGCCATTAGAGAAGTGGCCTGATGGCTGTGGGGCTTTACAGAGACGCCCTTAACTGCAGAAGTAAACATGCAGTGGGCTATAAATGACCACTTACTTCACACAAACATTAAAGCTGAAGTCTGGGGATGACTTAAGGGAAAGACTGATTGTTAAGGAGTAAGTACTTTGTTTCACTTGCCCCTTTGATACGAGTTTCTCATCCTGGCCTGCAACTCTGCAGTATGAACACTTTTACCTTTTTTTCAAGAGTGTTAATCTAGTTTAGAGTAATTTGCCTGAGGTACATAAACTCAATCTTGTGTGAAAAATGCACATAGAGTAGATGTTTAAGGCTAGTTTTTATTTATAACTCATCATGTGGTTTAATTTTCAATTAATCAAATGCTCATTGCTATTGATAAACAGAATAAAGACTAGATGAAACATCTGATTACAGTTTTAAAATTGGATATTCATTTATTAACTTAATCCCAGCTGAGGGCATGTTTCAGCAATTTCTGCCTGAGGGAAGAACACCATAATAAAGCTATATTATGCAATAAATAAAGGAAGGGCAGTCATTTATTCACTAAAACTTGACATATAGCTTCTCAAATGTGATAGACATTGTTGTATTTATTCACTAAAACTTGTCATATAGCTTCTCAAATGTGATAGACATTGTTGTTTGTGTCATATTTAAACATATCTTTACTCAGAAACTGATGGCAAAATAGCAGAAAAACATAGCAACAAGTTTCCTGTTGATAACACAAAGAAATAGTTACAGCATTTGGTACCATGGGCACCCCTCCCACCTCCATAACCTTCCCAGGCAGGGATTCCCAAAATATAAATTATATAAAATGAATATAAAATATTTATATAAAATATAAATAATTTCTCATATATACACACACACATATACTTATCATTTATTTCTCTCATCTTTGGCAGTATCCTTTTTTCAAACACGGGCATGTTATATATCGTTGGAAACGTCTCAGCTATAAAATAGTATAAATGGCTTGTGATGAAATGACCCACTAAGCAAGAGCAAACCCCCCAGAATCACCATGTGGTTCAGTCCCTGGTGGCTGATGTGTTTATGAAATATGTTGTTTTTCTCAAGAATGCTTCATGGCAGATACACATGTGATGCCTCGTTTTGCTCAGGACAACCTGCTGTAAGTACTGATATGTTACTTGTATATTTTTAATAACCATGTACAGTGCATCCGGAAAGTATTCACAGAGCATCATTTTTTCCACATTTTGTTATGTTACAGCCTTATTCCAAAATGGATTAAATTCATTTTTTCCTCAGAATTCTACACACAACACCCCATAATGACAACGTGAACAAAGTTTACTTGAGGTTTTTGCAAATTTATTAAAAATAAAAAAATTGAGAAAGCACATGTACATAAGTATTCAAAGCCTTTGCCATGAAACTCGAAATTGAGCTCAGGTGCATCCTGTTTCCCCTGATCATCCTTCAGATGTTTCTGCAGCTTAATTGGAGTCCACCTGTGGTAAATTCAGTTGATTGGACATGATTTGGAAAGGCACACACCTGTCTATATAAGGTCCCACAGTTGACAGTTCATGTCAGAGCACAAACCAAGCATGAAGTCAAAGGAATTGTCTGTAGACCTCCGAGACAGGATTGTCTCAAGGCACATATCTGGGGAAGGTTACAGAAAAATTTCTGCTGCTTTGAAGGTCCCAATGAGCACAGTGGCCTCCATCATCCATAAGTGGAAGAAGTTCGAAACCACCAGGACTTTTCCTAGAGCTGGCCGGCCATCTAAACTGAGCGATCGGGGGAGAAGGGCCTTAGTCAGGGAGGTGACCAAGAACCCGATGGTCACTCTGTCAGAGCTCCAGAGGTCCTCTGTGGAGAGAGAAGAACCTTCCAGAAGGACAACCATCTCTGCAGCAATCCACCAATCAGGCCTGTATGGTAGAGTGGCCAGACGGAAGCCACTCCTTAGTAAAAGGCACATGGCAGCCCACCTGGAGTTTGCCAAAAGGCACCTGAAGGACTCTCAGACCATGAGAAAGAAAATTCTCTGGTCTGATGAGACAAAGATTGAACTCTTTGATGTGAATGCCAGGCATCACGTTTGGAGGAAACCTGGCACCATCCCTACAGTGAAGCATGGTGGTGGCAGCATCATGCTGTGGGGATGTTTTTCAGTGGCAGGAACTGGGAGACTAGTCAGGATAAAGGGAAAGATGACTGCAGCAATGTACAGAGAAATCCTGGATGAAAACCTGCTCCATAGCGCTCTTGACCTCAGACTGGTGCGACGGTTCATCTTTCAGCAGGACAACGACCCTAAGCACACAGCCAAGATATCAAAGGAGTGGCTTCAGGACAACTCTGTGAATGTCCTTGAGTGGCCCAGCCAGAGCCCAGACTTGAATCCGATTGAACATCTCTGGAAAGATCTTAAAATGGCTGTGCATCGACACTTCCCATCCAACCTGATGGAGCTTGAGAGGTGCTGTAAAGAGGAATGGGCGAAACTGGCCAAGGATAGATGTGCCAAGCTTGTGGCATCATATTCAAAAAGACTTGAGGCTGTAATTGCTGCCAAAGGTGCATTGACAAAGTATTGAGCAAAGGCTGTGAATACTTATGTACATGTGATTTCTCAGTTTTTTTATTTTTAATAAATTTGCAAAAACCTCAAGTAAACTTCTTTCATGTTGTCATTATGGGGTGTTGTGTGCAGAATTCTGAAGAAAAAAATGAATTTAATCCATTTTGGAATAAGGCTGTAACATAACAAAAGGTGGAAAAAGTGAGGCGCTTTCTGGATGCACTGTATGATGCTGCACATGTATGATTTCATGCCAGATTAAAAGTCAACTGTACATACTGTAACAATGTGATCACTATAGTAGTAGACACCCGTGGCTTTCATACAAGGTATTTTTTCTGTCTGTGTGTGGCATAGTTCGTCTATATGAAGTGGCAAAAGGTGTTTTAAAGCATTTTTTAACCCATCTAGGCCTGGTACCATGCCTCATAGGGCTTAAGATCACTCCCATCTTTGACATGTTGTAGAATGTGACCAATGTCTTATCATCATTTTGAAACAGTTTCAACTCAGTTGAAAGTATAACAAGAAATGGAATTTCTTCCTGAAACGATGGAATTGTGTCATTCATTGCTTTAATCAACATTATATCCATGAATCTCTAAAGTCAGGGTGAAGGTCAGATTGTCAATATAGCATTTATGAAAACAGTTGATGATAAATGATTATATTTGTAAAGGTAAGAGGTTTGAAGGAATCATTTAATAATAATAATAATAATACATTACATTTATATATTTGCATTTGTATATTTTCAGTAAGTAATAGAAAACCAAACAATGGTAGTGTAGTATGACTTAATATTTAGATTGAAATTGATTATAGGTTTTGAGTTTGTTCTAGAGATTAAAGCATGAAAACTCTGGAAGTCAAAGTTTATAAACCAACTCAGAGGATAAGTACTGCTATACACATAGTGATGTGTGTTAAGAATACTAATACTGTTTCAGTTCTTTTTCATGCTTTATATTATATTGTCAAAATAGGCCAAACAGTGTATGCTGAACTTTAAGAATTGAGTTAACTTAGGTAGTGGAATAGTGTCTTATACTTTACCAAGAAGGGACGAAGACATCTATTTTCATTGAGGTTGCATGTTGCATTTTAATTTTACAGAACAGACTGAGTAATTCAACTCTGAATATGTTATTGACAAGTTCTTCTTAATTGCACTTTAAAACGTTCTGATTTCTCTCTAAATAAATGCATTTAAAGACTGGAACAGAAGTACTTTTAATTAAATATGTGGTGTCTCAATTGCTGTCTAAGGACACACAGCTTCCTGTCACAAGTTTATCATAATATTTTTGAGTATAATGTTGGTTTCAGTTCCAGTAGAAGTTATGTCAGGTGTTTCAAAGTTCTTGTGTTTTTCTCAGTGTCACCTTGTAACGGCCGACCCCTTTTACCCAGCCGGCAGCTACACCTCCAAGACCAGTGGCCTGGATAATTTACTGAGAAAGAATCTACTATCAAGCCGTACTTCTTACCATTTGAACTTTTCCCCACAGTCGACGGTGAAAAATATAAGCACACAAACAGGATGTAAAATTAAACAGATTATATGTATTAAATGAAATGAAATATATAAAAATAGAAACATATAAATACTACAAATATCCCTCCACCCCAGCAATAACAAAACACCACCAAACATATATAAATATATACAACAAAAACCCTCCCTTGTCCCTGTAACAAATAAACACACAACACGAAAACGACAATGACTGATAAACTGAAAATGAATGAGTACGTGAGTCCGGTAATAAAGAAAATGTCCTGAAAGCGGATGACTGAATTAGTGATAGAGTTGTTTGATTCTCCCCAGAAAAAAAAATGGAACAGCCTCACCGTGAATCCTCGTGTATGTGGTGGATGATTAAGTCCTACCCCGGGGTATCTCGTGGTGAGGTCCTTGAAATAAATCCGGCAGATGGAAAACAAACTGGATGGATAAGCGCAATATGGAAAACAGGTACAGGTTGCTCGTGGTCGTAATGTTGAAACAAAATCTCCTTCTCTCCTCTCTCTTCTCCCCTTCCTTCTTCTCCTGATGGCTTATATAGTCCTGTGACGGCTGGGATTGAATGATTGTAAACAGGTGTTTTCCAGGTTGGCGGCTGTGGTCTCCTTCCATCATCCGTCCCCCTTTTTTCGGGGACGGCATTAACTGATGCACATAAACAGTAAACGGGACAATGAAACGAGACGCACACAGAACTGACATTTAAACACTATGTGGCCCCGCTACATTCCCCCCCCCCCAACCTTGGACAAGGGAGGGCCGAAGTACGGCTTGAGATTGGCCACATGGATTGTGTCTATCTTGGAGTCAGTGCCGATACCCCTTTGAAACTGGAAATTAACGGGACCTGTTTGAGAAATGATTTTGGCCGGACCTAACCATTTAGGCGCTAGCTTGGCGGAGAACCTTTTGCTGGCATCCGAGAGATGGTGAGCTCTAATCCAGACCAAATCACCCGGCTGAAAGTGCGCTTCCTTACGCCGGGCATTATATAACTTGGCATGTCTGGATGTCGAACTCACCAACCTCTGTTGGATTCTCCGCCGTAATTCCTCAATTTTAAATAGGTTATTGTAAGTGGTGGTTTCTGGATTAGGGGCTCTGGGAAGGAGTCGGTCAAGCGGGCCCTTTAGCTGTCTGCCCAGCGCAACCAAAGCAGGCGTCTCACCTGTGGCTTCGTGCACAGCGGTGTTCAGGGCAAACCAGAGCTCGGGGAGCCATTTATCCCAGTCCTGATGGCGTTCACCCACATAGGAGGCGATCATGTTCTTCAGGGTCCGGTTCACTCGCTCTGTCATGTTAGCCTGGGGATGGTAAGCTGTTGTCAGGTTTTTCTTCACTCCCCAGGCTGTATAAAGTTCATCTAATAGAGAGCTCGTGAACTGCGGACCCCGGTCTGAGATGATGTTCTTCGGCACCCCCCAGCGGGTGAAGATTTCGTTCTTCAGGGTGGAGCAGATCTTGTTAGTTTTTGCGTCCGTTAATGCAAACAGCTCCACCCACTTTGAAAAATAATCAATCACCACCATCAGGACGGTCTTCCTCGAGCTGGTAACAGGAAATGGCCCCATCAGGTCGACTCCCAAAGTCTCCCCCGGTCCATCCGCGATTGTCGATTGCAGCAATCCTGCCGGTTTACCAGGTGGGTTTTTGAGCTGCTGGCAGGTGATGCACTTCTTCACGTGGTGGCAAACGTCTTTCCGGACAGACGGCCACCACGCAACCCCCAGGATCTTTAATAAAGTCTTTGTCCTTCCAAGGTGACCACCTAAAGGACTGTCGTGATAGTTATTTAAAAAGTCGGGGATGAGCCCTTCCGGGACGACTAGTTGGTGTTGCAGACCCCCAAGGGAGGATGGAGTGGTCCTGTACAGAACCCCCTGGAAGTCCACGAAGTGTACCCGGTCGGTATGCTGCTGTTCCAGTCCCTCCCTGATGCTCTGGCAGAATGGACTGGTGGCTTGTGCTTGAGCCAGGTCTTCCAGGCTTCTTGGCAGAGGGAGGATCATTTTCTTTGCCTCTGCCAAACACACCATCCCCGGTGGCTCCGACACCCTGGACAGAGCATCAGGCACAATATTGCCACAGCCCTTCCGATAGGTCACCTTGAAAGTGAAGTTCTGGAGGCGTAACACCCACCTGGTTAGACGGGAGGAGGTCTTCGGGTGATTAAATACCCAGGTCAGAGCGTGATGGTCGGTGTACACTTCAAATTCAACCCCCTCCAGATAGTGTCTCCATTTTTCCACAGCCCACACGACAGCCAAACACTCTTTTTCGGCTGTCGAATAATTGAGCTCGGCGCCGTGCAAGGCTCGAGAGGCGTAAGCGATGACGTGTTCAGCCTGGTGGATTTTCTGAGTGAGCACGGCGCCAAGCCCCAGGTTGCTGGCATCGGTTTGTACCTGGAAAGTGAGCTGTGGATCTGGCTGGGCCAGAACGGGCAGCTCTTGAAGGTGGCTCTTTAGTTGCTCGACCGCGTCCTGGCACTCTGTTGTCCACTCCCACGGGACATCTTTTTTTCTTAGTTTGTTCAAGGGAGCCGCTATATCAGCCATCCGGGGAATGAACTTGTGATACCACCCCACTAACCCAAGGAAACGTTGCAAAGATTTCAAATCCGTGGGCGTGGGGTAGTCTCGGATGGCTAAGGTCTTCTCGGGGTCTACAGCGACCCCCTCAGATGAAAGAATGTGCCCGAGGAAGCGTATGTGGGGTTGAATGAAGGTACACTTCTTCGTGTTCAGCGTAAGGTGCGCTTGATGTAATCGTTGGAAGATGGTGTCTAGGTCCTGGAGATGTTGTTTAATAGAAGGGGAGTAAATAATGACGTCATCGATGTATACAAAGCAGATCTTGCCTATCAACCCCCTCAGGACTTGCTCCATGAGCCGCTGGAAGGTGGCCCCAGCATTTTTAAGCCCAAAAGGCATGACTGTGAACTGGAACAAGCCTTCAGGGGTGATGACTGCCGTCTTCTTCCTACTCCCCTCGTCCATCGGCACCTGCCAATAGCCACTGCGGAGGTCTAGTGTGCTGAAAACTGCAGCTCCATGCAGTGACTCCAGAATCTCATGAACCAGGGGCATGGGATATGCGTCCAGGCTCGTCTTCCCGTTAACCCCCCTGTAGTCCACGCAGAAACGATAGGTGTCATCCGTCTTCTTTACGAGGACCACAGGGGACGCCCAGGAGGAGGAAGATGGTTCGATTATTCCCTCGGCGAGCATTTGATCAAGATGTTCTTTAATTATGCCCTTCTTTAGTGGAGAAACGCGGTAGGCTCGGTGCCTTATTGGAACTTCGTCCGAGGTGTGGATCACGTGGGTAACTCCACGGGCGACTCCTAATTTCTCAGTCCACACCTCAGCCCACTTCTTCAGCACCGGCCTCACCTCTTCGGGCTGTTCCTCCACAGGGGCTGCCGCCGAGGTGCTTACGTCACTCCTCACTGCCGCGTAGAAGCCAATGAATTCCGAGCCCAGATCTTCTTTGGATTTATGAATGAAGTCGCATACCCCTTCCCCTGGCACCGTATACCCCCTGGGACTGAGATGGATGGTCATCCTCATGGTGGTTAAAGAGTCCAGCCCAAGGAGTAACGGGACGGACAGGTGCCGGTCATCCAGGACATATGTATCCATCTCCCAGGTGGTGGAAAGTACACTGTACCTCAAGGGGACTTTGCCCAGGGCTCTGTGTTCACTCCCATCTGCCAATACAAATCGGACAGACGGGGCAGATGTTAAGTTGTCTGTCGGTCGGCTAATCTTCTTCCACATGCTTGAGCGGATTAAGGTGTGATGGCTCCCTGTATCCACCACCGCATCTACCTGCCACCCCCGCAGCTTCACTGGGACGATCAGGAGGGACGTACTCGCTTGCATGATGGCGAGATCGGCTTCCGACCGGCAAGGTTTGGCTCGCTGGGGTTTTAGGGGCTGGGTTTCTCGTGTACTGGCTTGTACTTTATTCCAGTACGTTTTTGAGTTTCCCCAGTCCCGTTCCACTTGCGAGCCCACCTTCACCAGGTCTTCCACCGACCCCACAACCCCCCTGAGACCCCCAGCTAACCGCGGGTTACAGGCATTAAGAATGTGGCGGACCACCTCTTCTTCAGACATAGCCGGCCGCCACTTCAAACACAAAGCCCGATATTCATAGGCGAAGTCCCGGATGGATTGCGAAGGCAGTTGCACCATGGATCGCAGCTTGTCCTCCAGTTCAGATTCATAGTCTTCCGGAAGAAAAGCCGCGAGGAAAGATCGTCGAAAGGATCCCCAGTCTTTAATGTTCTTCTTGGCCGTCAGCCACCAGCTCCGCACCGGCCCCGAGAGGGATGCCCCTATCACCCCCATAAGCTCTTCTGGGGTTAAAGGGTTAACAGCCAGGTACGCCTCCCCTTCTTCCACAAAGTTGAGGACATCATCGATGTTATAAGGGGCCCCCAACTTGGGAAAGGAAAGGCGCACCCCAGGAACAGAGGGCCGATTGATGTATTCACCCCCCCCATGAGACCCGTACGGCGTTGAATGACGGGGTGACTGACGTAACGTCTGGAGACTCCTTCGGACCTCCCCCTGAAGAGTTTCTTGCCAGCATTGATCCCGCCTCTGGAGGCACAACACGATTTCCCGCCCCAGGAGTTGAACTTGTTCATTGATATATTCTTTTACGTCCTCCTGGGAGCTGCTGATGCGAGCCCGCAAGGCATCTTCGCGCCTGAGCACACTTTCAGCAACCTCGCGGACTTTCTCATCCAGCCGGGTTAGTTGTTGCGCCAGATCTTCCCACGGAGGCGAGACATCCTCCAGGCATTCCTCCTCAGGTCCATGGTGATCTTCGAGGTACAGCGACTGCAACGAATCCACCACCTCCTGCACCGCTGAACACGCTCTGACCGTGACGTGCCGCGCCCCGGCTACTCCATCACACCGCGGCGAAGCAATGGTGTCGTCCTGCTCGGCACGCACTATAGACATGTTAAATGGGGAATTGTTTAAAGGCAGACAGCGATAGATATTTATTTAGATTCCTCAGAGAGGGCACCACTTTATGTAACGGCCGACCCCTTTTACCCAGCCAGCAGCTACACCTCCAAGACCAGTGGCCTGGATAATTTACTGAGAAAGAATCTACTATCAAGCCGTACTTCTTACCATTTGAACTTTTCCCCACAATCGACGGTGAAAAATATAAGCACACAAACAGGATGTAAAATTAAACAGATTATATGTATTAAATGAAATGAAATATATAAAAATAGAAACATATAAATACTACAAATATCCCTCCACCCCAGCAATAACAAAACACCACCAAACATATATAAATATATACAACAAAAACCCTCCCTTGTCCCTGTAACAAATAAACACACAACACGAAAACGACAATGACTGATAAACTGAAAATGAATGAGTACGTGAGTCCGGTAATAAAGAAAATGTCCTGAAAGCGGATGACTGAATTAGTGATAGAGTTGTTTGATTCTCCCCGGAAAAAAAAATGGAACAGCCTCACCGTGAATCCTCGTGTATGTGGTGGATGATTAAGTCCTACCCCGGGGTATCTCGTGGTGAGGTCCTTGAAATAAATCCGGCAGATGGAAAACAAACTGGATGGATAAGCGCAATATGGAAAACAGGTACAGGTTGCTCGTGGTCGTAATGTTGAAACAAAATCTCCTTCTCTCCTCTCTCTTCTCCCCTTCCTTCTCCTCCTGATGGCTTATATAGTCCTGTGACGGCTGGGATTGAATGATTGTAAACAGGTGTTTTCCAGGTTGGCGGCTGTGGTCTCCTTCCATCATCCGTCCCCCTTTTTTCGGGGACGGCATTAACTGATGCACATAAACAGTAAACGGGACAATGAAACGAGACGCACACAGAACTGACATTTAAACACTATGTGGCCCCGCTACAACCTAAGTCATCTGTCTATTTTACCTTCTCAGTTGGTGAATTGGACAAGAAACAATTTTAATGGGGTTACATGTGCCATTATTGACTTAGATTCATACTGTTTTTTTAAATTTTTATTTAAGAGAACAAAACAAACTCTAACACACAATTCTTTCAAATATACAGTCATATTATTATTACAGCGGTATGATCATTGTGTTACCACCCAACCCAAGCTCCACCCCAAAGTCCAGACTGTTTTCAGTTTGTCACCACACTGCACAGGTTTTGTGAATGTAACATTATAAAAAACAGCTGTTATAATGTGTTAAAACCTTTGCACTGTTACTAGTGTGCTACAGTTGATGGCAGCAAACATCAAATACAAGTAAAAACCGAAGTCACCCTATGATACCACTGGCGCCTGTGCAATTCTATACTTGCTTCACGTAGCAGACATAACTGGTCAATTATTATTTTTCCCACTGATCAGAATTACTTTAAAAATACTTACATATCTGGAAAAATGGTCACAAGTTATTGAATTTTCATAAATTTCATTAAGCATGGCAGACAATGTTGTTTTTGTACAACAAAAAGATGGAGTTATGTTCATTATGCAAGCAAAGTATTGTCTGTTAAACAAAATTGAATTTAAACACCAGACCACCTCTTAGGATGGTGCCAATAAACCCAAACCAAACAAACGAACAACCTCAATATATGAGATAAAGGTCATTGTGATAAGTAATGTGTTAGTAAAAGTTACATGAGAGAACCAAGTTACTGGAAAAGAGTAGGTTTTTGTCAAAGTAATCAAGAATCACTCCGAAAATCCATTGTGTCATTCTTCACTACTTTAAAAAAAAGAAAGGCACATACAAGACTTATCTTGTTTTAGACTTATCCTCTTAACTGGTTCAGGTCATATCTAACTGGTAGACACTTTTCAGTGACTTTAAATTCCCCTTTTTCGTCAACTGCTCCTCTTAAATATGGTGTTCCTCAGGGATCCATTTTGGGTCCTATTTTATTCTCTATATACCTTCACCCTATTGGAGCTATTTTTAGGAAATTTAACATTTCTTTTCACTGCTATGCTGATGATACACAGGTTTATATTCCCGTCTACAACTCAATAAATCAATTGCACAACTGTTTTTCTGAACTAGTATCCTGGATGGCTAATAAATTTTCTTGATCTGAATCAAAATAAAACAGAGGTGCTTATAGTGGGTCCATCAGCTAAAGCCCAAATTGGTCTTGGACTTCTTGGCTCTTTCTCTGTCTTTTGCAAGTCCACAATCTTGGTGTTATATTTGACAGTAACCTCTCTTTTGAGAAACAGATTAATTCTGTAGTCAAGAGTTGCTTTTTCTAGCTTCGTCTATTAGGTAAGATCAAGCCTTTTTTTATCTCCTAGACATCTTGAGAAAACTACTCATGCTTTTATCTTTTCTCGCCTTGATTACTGCAACTCGCTTTATTCTGGGATTAGCAAATCCCTGATACGCAGATTACAGTTGGTCCAGAATGCTGCCACTCGATTTCTGGTTGGGGCAAGAAAGTCTGATTCTGTTTCTCCAATATTAGCTTCTTTACACTGGCTGCCTGTCAGTTTTCGAATTTATTTTATAATCTTGTTGCTAGTTTTTAAATCTTTACATGGGCTTGCTCATGCCTATTTATCCGAATTGTGTTCTTTACATCAGCCATCTAGAGTGCTTAGATCTTCTGGTCAGTTGTCTCTTGTTGTCCCTCATACCAAGTGTAAAACTAAGGGGGACAGAGCTTTTGCAGCTGCTGCTCCTCGCCTGTGGAACTCTTTACCTCATTACATAAAGGAGTCGTCTACAATTCAACTGTTCAAAACAAGATTAAAGACTCATTTCTATTCACTTGCATTCTGTGACCTTCAGTAATACTGATGTTTTTCTCATTGTGATTATGTAACATTACTTTATTTATTTTATTTATGTTCATTTATCTGCGGTGGGTTGGCACTCTGCCCGGGACTGGTTCCTGCCTTGTGCCCTGTGTTGGCTGGGATTGGCTCCAGCAGACCCCCGTGACCCTGTGTTCGGATTCTGCGGGTTGGACAATGGATGGATGAATGGATATGTTCATTTATTTTATTTCTATTTATGTTATTTATGTTAATTGTATGTTTTCTTTTATTCTATTATTGTAAAGCACTTTGGCCACAGCATTCCTATGTTGTTTTAAATGTGCTATATAAATAAATTGACATTGACATTTTACTCTAGTATGTAATGAGTAAGTTGTGGAATAGTATTTATGATTTTATCAAACTTTTATCAAACCATTACCTCACCCCAATTTAGTGGACGTGACTTGGCTTGAAAAGCTTAAATTTTATTAAAGCATATGACACTGCACCTGAATGTCTTTAATTTCCACATGCATGGTAAAGGACAAATAGAGAAAGGTCTGCACGAAACATAGAAAACATTGAAACAGGGAAACTCCACTACATACTCTTACATTTTAATAAAATATTTCTCACCACTTCTTATAATTGATATGTTTTCCACTGAGCTGTCTCCATCCTCTCTTTTCTATCTCTGTCCTTTGCTTTCTTATACATAATATAGCTTCTGGCTACGTTATACCAACCTCTCATGCATCCTACTTGAAACTTATTGTGGTCATTTTGAGAACTCAGGGCTGAAAAGCCTTAAAGGTCATTAAATAATTGTTTCATAAAAGAAGGGAATCTCTTCTAAAGAACTAACACCCTTGTGCTCAGCTAATGGTATTAAAATAAGCAATTGAGACCCGTTGGCCTAAATGATTACTTACTCTATTGCACAATAACTGAACTATTCTTTTAATCATGAAAACGTGATTGTTCTTTTCTTTTGGAGATACATTTGGTGTACTTTGCCCTTATGACTTGTTTAATACTTCTCATGATGGTCTCCAAGTATTTCTTACCCTTTCATTTTAGCTATTTTAAATGCACTTTACAATTTAACAGACTTCTTGGACAATTCTCATACTGAATACAGATGGTAAAGGAAGAGAAGTGTCTTGATTTAATTCACTAGTACCTATGGTGTGGTCAATTTTGTTTTATTCTGAGTTGATCATTTTTATTAATGATGATGCTTAAAATATGCAGAGCAAAAAATCACTAGCAACCAAAAATTTTAACTAGAGTAAGGCCAAGGCCAAGGGCTGGGCCAATCAATGTTTTCAACACAATATGCTGGAATGAAAAAATGACATGGTACTCTAAGTGGAATGGGAACAAAGCCTAAAAGATCGAGTCAAACCCATTACCCACCCTTGGATTTTGTCAAGTGAGTCTTCATGAATATTTTTGGAAATTTCCCCACTCTTTTTATTAAAAGTAATACAGAAATAAGTGGAATGGGAACAAAGCCTAAAAGATCGAGTCAAACCCATTACCCACCCTTGGATTTTGTCAAGTGAGTCTTCATGAATATTTTTGGAAATTTCCCCACTCTTTTTATTAAAAGTAACACAGAAATTCCTTGTGGCAGGTTACCTTTTGTGCTTGAAGCATCTGAACAATATATATGTTATACTTGCAAAGTGTCAATGTGTCTTGGTTGTTGTTTCTTGATGAGAAGTAAATGCATAGTTTGTGAGCATATACTAGCAATAACCCCACCTATGATCTAGATAATATACATGGTTGTTTAGAATGGATTGTCTTCTTTGTCTTAATCAGCTGTTAGGGAGGTAGCTATACTAGAGCCAATGTTTGATTGCACAAATCCGCCTCAGCTACTGTACATACAAGATGATAGGTTTTCCTGTAAGCTAACTTGTTGACAGCTGAGACTGTTCTTAGCAAAAACATAAATCAATAAATAAATAATAATAATTTAGTATTGCCACTCAGTCGCCGAACTATTCTCAAAAATAATTGTAGAGGACTTTAAATCAGACACCGAGATAGCAGCAGCTTACTGCATACGGGTATCAAATACCTCTAAACCTAGGACTCTTGTTGTGCGCTTCGAGAAATTACAATCTAAATTTAATGTAATGTCACTTCTCAGATGAAAACAAGAGATTATATTTGAAAATAACCACATTCGTATCATCCCTGATTTCTCACCCTCAATAGCTGCTAAATGAGCCGCTTTTAACATTAAACAGCGCTTACAGAAAGCCGAGATCAGATACAGCCTCTTGTATCCTGCCAAACTGAAAGTGGACATTCAAGGCAAGCATTATATCTTTACCACTACGGAGGAAGCAGAAAAAGAACTAAGAATACTGAGCCAGACACTCTTCTGAAATACAATCATGAATCACACCCTGTCATGGCATTACAAAGAAGATCTTACCGGCTGTCTGATTCACTTGCAATGATACTGGTACTGTAATTATACATCCTTTTCCCTTCTTTGCCACTTTCTGTTATTGTTTTTTTTTCTTTTTAGGAGACTGTTTAACATTGTACCCTTGGTTTATTGTTACTGTTATTATTGTATTAGGGCTTGCTATGCTTATCCAGGACCACTTTTTAACACCATTTCCTGGGTTTACTATGTTACTATTTCAAGACTGTTAAAGACTATATTTTATGCTTATAGTATTTGAACTGTATTGGCAATAGATATCTCAATTTTAATCCTCATACGCCGCTGCTGGGGGGCTTGTTTAGTTTTGGACGTGCTCTGTCTCTAGGTATGTCAGAGGACTGGAACTTTGTGGAGTGTGGTCCAGCCTCAAGTGGGGAGGCAAAATGGGGTGGTGGGGGGACTAGGGGGGGCAAGCTACTGTATATCTAATCTATCCTTTTAATCCTTATAATGATAAGTGCCAACGTAGCAATAGGCTTCATGGCAGTAACTCCTGGGAAAACTGGAAATTTAGGTCAAAGCTGTCTCATTTTTTGTTAAGACTACAAAATGACATAAAAAATTCAGAATCAATGTCTCCATGATGGGACAGTTAACTTTGTGAGCTGGAATGTTAAAGGCCTGAATCACAAATTAAAGAGAAAGAAAGTATTCTCTCACCTAACAGGTTTCAAAGCTAAAATAGTATTTTTACAGGAAACCCACTTTTTAAGCAAGGATCAGTTCCGGCTGCAAAAAGATTGGACTGGCCAATTTTTCCATTCCAGCTTTACAAAGAAAACTAGAGGTGTGGGAATTCTTATATATAGAACAGTCTCATTTGAAGTATCAGTTCCAATATCTGATTCAGAAGGGAGATATGTGATTGTCATGGGTAATTTATTTAACTGTTAAGTGATTTTGATAAATGTTTATGCACCCAATGTGGCTGATAGGGAATTCATGCAAAATACATTTACATCCATTCCCAAGGTGAACACTCATAAAATTATAATGGTTGGGGACTTTAATTGTGTTTTAAATCCAGACCTAGATAGGTCTCCTGTCACAGGGATGATGACATCTAACACTGCAAAGACAATTACACAGTGTATAACTGATCACAACTTATCAGACCCCTGGAGATTTCTAAACCCAAACTCAAGAGCGTATTCCTTCTGCTCACCAGTGGATCATTGCTACTCAAGAATTGATTATTTCTTTGTAGATAACAATTTCTTGCCTACGATTAAATCTTGCAAGTACAATGCTATTGTTATTTGCCCCTTTGATCTTGGAGCTAAAATCATTATGCCCCACATACTCATCTTGCAGATGCCGTCTTAACCCAATTTTATTAGCAGACGAAAGCTGTACAGAATTTATATCCAAACAAATCAGCTTTTTTCTAGAGACAAATACATCCTCAGAGGTCTCTGCAGGAATACTCTGGGAAACCCTGAAGGCCTTCTTAAGAGGACAAATTATTTCAAATCTTTCCCACAGAAATGTCCAAGTGAGGCTTTTCATAGGAAAAGGCAGGCTCTGCATTCAGAACTCAACCTCTTGACAGAACAACTCATTTTTAAATCAAGACATCACTACTATGAACACGGAGAGAAAGCTAATAAGATCTTAGCTCAGCAAATCCACAAGCAAGAAGTTTGCAGTACAATCCCAGCAATCACCAACACAAATGGAGACAAAATCTTTGACCATAAAATATAATTCACACATTTAGAGACTATTATAAATACTTAGATTCTACCGAGTTTAAAGAAGATAAGACACAATCTAATGCATTTCTGGATGCATTACAGATACCACAAACAGATACTCTCAGTACAGAGGAATTGGATAAACCTCTGGCGCTATCAGAAACACTAGATGCTATAAAGTCACTTCAGAGTGGGAAAGCAGCAGGCCCAATGGCTACCCTGCTGAATTTTATAAAAAATTCTCCACTCACCTAGCTCCCCTCTTATTAGCAACATTTACAGAAACTAGAGACAATGAATTCTATCTCAAACTTTTCACCAAGCATTAATCACCGTCTTTCCTAAACAAAATAAGGACTTATTACAATGTGCATCATACAGAACAATTTCACTTCTGAATAATGATGTTAAGATACTCTCCAAAGTCCTAGAAGGATGGAGAAAGTGCTGCCTTCGGTAATATCACAAGATCAAATTGGATTTATTAAAGGCTGACACTTAGCTTCCAATCTTCAAAGCCTGTATAATTTAATACTGTATATTTATCCGCAAAGTCAAACACTCCAGAGATATTATTATCGTTGGATGCAGAAAAAGCATTTGATATGATTGAATGGAACTAACTTTTCACTACATTGGAGAAATTTGGGTTTTTCACGAACATTTGTGTTTGGATCAAACTACTGTATACCACTCCAGAAGCTTCAGTTTGTATTAACAGCATTAATTCAGACTACTTTAAACTAGAACGTGGTACCAGACAAGGATGTCCCTTGTCACCACTGTTTTTTGCAATTGCTATTGAGCCACTGGCAGTTCATTGTAGAAATGCTGATGAGATATAGGGGATTACCAGAGAAGGACTTCAACAGAAAATTTCTCTATACGCAGATGATATGGTACTGTATTTATCAGACCCACAAAATACTGTATCTGCAGTCCTAACAACACTTACAGAATTTCAAAGGATTTCTGGTCTCTTGACTAAAAGTGTGCTTTTTCCAGTGAATTCTCAAGCACACAATATTAGATTGGACACCATCCCTTTTATCAATGCAGATCAGTTTAAATACCTATGGGTATTAAACATTACAAGTAGACATAAAGCTCTCTATAAACAAAATTTTGCTGTCTGTATGGAAAAAATTAAGCAAGACTTGCATAGATGGTCAACTCTTCATCTCACTTTAGCTGGAAGAATTAACATGGTTAAGATGAATATCCTTCCTAAACTTCTCTTTTTATTTCAAAACATTACAATATACATCAATAAATATTTTTTTAAGAAACTAGATTCAACCATAACCTCATTTATTTGGAATTCAAAACATCCACGTATCCAAAAAGCGACACAACAAAGACCTAAAGTGGAAGGTGGCATGGCTCTACCTAACTTTCAATTTTATTACTGGGCAGAAAATATACAAAACTATTAAAACCTGGACATGGATACAAATAGATGAACATGCACAGGCTTGGTCCGCAATACAAATAAAATCCTGCAGTACTTCTTTATATTCTTTGCTTCGTACCCCAATAAATGCAAGTTATCGCCAATATACTCAGTCATTCTCCAACCTGCTATATCCTAACACAGGGTCACGGGGGTCTGCTGGAGCCAGTCCCAGTCAGCACAGGGCACAAGGCAGGAACAAACCCCGGGCAGGGTGCCAGCCCACCGCAGGGCGCGCACACACACACACACCAAGCACACACTAGTAACAATTTAGGATCGCCAATACACCTAACCTGCATGTCTTTGGACTGTAGGAGGAAACTGGAGCACCCGGATGAAACCCACGCAGACATGGGGAGAACACTCCACACAGGTAGGACCCCAGGCTCCTTACTGCGAGGCAGCAGCGCTACCACTGCACCACCATGTCGCCCATCACCAATATACTAACAACCCAATAGTGCTTCACTCACTCAGAATATGGAACCAATGTAGGAAGCATTTTAAGATAAAGAAGCATTTAACTGTAACACATCTGCTTGAGAACCACCTTTTTCCACCCTCTCAACCATATGCAGATTTTATTGTCTGGAAAACATCCATCCATTTTCCAACCCGCTGAATCCGAACACAGGGTTACGGGGGTCTGCTGGAGCCAATCCCAGCCAACACAGGCCACAAGGCAGGAACCAATCCCGGGCAGGGTGCCAACCCACCGCAGGACACACACAAACACACCCAGCACACACTAGGGCCAATTTAGAATCACCAATCCGCCTAACCAGCATGTCTTTGGACTGTGGGAGGAAACCGGAGTGCCCGGAGGAAACCCACGCAGACACGGGGAGAACATGCAAACTCCACGCAGGGAAGACCCAGGAAGCGAACCCAGGTCCCCAGGTCTCTCAACTGCGAGGCAGCAGCGCTACGAACTGCGCCACCGTGCCGCCCGTCTGGAAAACATTTGGGATTAAATCACTTAGAGATCTGTACATAGATAACGTCTTTGCATCCTACGAACAATTACATTCCAAATTTAACTTTCCAGCAACACATTTCTTTCACTACCTTCAAATCAGAAACTTTGTTAAACAGAACCTGCCCAATTTTCCTCACCTCCCACCGACCTCTATGCCAGAAAAAATATTGATCAGTCTTGAGGACTCAGACAGCATTTCTGTAATATATAAAACCATTTTACAGTCCCTCCCAATCAAAGATCCAAGAGGACAGTGGGAAAAGGATCTCTCACTCAATATCTCAGAAAAGGAGTGGAAAGTAGCAATGCAGAGAATCCACTCGAACTCCATATGCACAAAGCATACAATTATTAAACTCAAAATTATATATCGAGCACATCTGTCTCACTTAAAATTGTCCAAAATGTTACCAGGGCAAGATCCAACCAAGTTCCAGCCTCATTTGGCCATGTCTTTTGGACGTGCACCAAATTAACATCATTCTGGACCAAAATCTTTAAATGCCTATGAGACAGCCTTGGTGTCATAATCCCTCCTAACCCATTAGCTGCTGTGTTTGGTGTACTCACAGATGGGCTTAAAGTGGAGAAGGATAAACAAACTAATTTCCTTTACTGCAATGGGCATGTAGACTTATTTTGCTCAACTGGAAGAATCCTAACTCTCCTATTCTACATCAGTGGGTAATTTATGTTATATACTATTTGAAACTGGAAAAAATCAAATTCTCACTTGGAGGATCTGTGCAGAATTTTTTCAAGAAGTTTTAGAATAAGCTTTTAAAGTACTGAGGAAGCAGATTCTCTCCCCTTTTTTCCTTTTTTTCTCCATTTATAATTACTCACTTATTAATTTATCTACTTACTTATTTTTACTAGCTTTAATATTTACTCTGCTGGCTTAGCTCTCTTTCTGGGGGGGGGGGGGGGGGGGGGGGGGCGTTGATTTGCTTTTGATCTTATGTTTGTAGAAATTGATTTATTTGTATGGAATGTTGTGTGATTTTAATAAAATCAATGAAATAAAAAAAAAAGAAAATATTGCCACTCAGTCACCAGCATAAAGTAGCAAGCTACATTTAAATAGCACGGGTCAAAGTGTTGCGTAGAAATGGTATGACAAAACAAGACTCCAGCATTATCAAAATGCAAAAGAAAACCAACCTTTTTAAGTCTACTAGCCTGGTGTCAAATACATTATCAGCAAGCCCTTGCAAATTGGCCACTAAACTTGTGACATTCTAAACACAGACAGCACTGTCCATGCACGTCCCCAAGAATGTGGGGATGGCATTTAAATCTATAGAATAGATACATCTCTGGCATGATTCTGTAATAACAGTGCTCTCAAGCCATGTGGTGTGGATTGAAGAGGTGACTTGGCAAAAACAGTGGTGTGATACCCTGGGAAACCAAAAAGTGAATGAATTATAGATAGTTGAACCCAAAAGACATGGTTGCCATGAATATATTGATAAACCAGAAACAAAAAAGTAAAAGTAATAATTTATGATATACAGTACGGCTGCATCAGCAGTTCTAATGGAAGATGTCTGTGCTAAAACAATTGCTCTATAGGCCCACTTAAAAATAATTTACTTGTTACTGGTGCTGACAATAAACACATCCCAGATCTGGGATTTTTCAGAATTTAGAAATCGAGGTTCATTACCTTCACCCTTCTTAAACTGCATGATCTATGTCTCTAGGTAATTTTCCATGGAAATGAGAAAGCTGTGAACTGTGCTGTGATTTGTGCACATGTTCCTGTGAAATACCTTCTGAAACAGAATACTTATGCTAAAGTATGGAGGTGTAAGCATGTACAGTGGAACCTCGGTTCACGACCATAATTCATTCCAAACCTCTTGTCGTAAACTGATTTGGTCGTGAACCGAAGCAATTTCCCCCATAGGATTGTATGTAAATACAATTAATCCGTTCCAGACCGTACGAACTGTATGTAAATATATTTTTTTAAAGATTTTTAAACACAAATATAGTTAATTACTCCATAGAATGCACAGTGTAATAGTAAACTAATGTAAAAACAGCAGTTCGTGCTATAGCCTTGCAACCGATCGCTGTATAAACACTTTTTTTTAATGAGTTTTAAGCACAGGGGAAAAAAAGGAACATTTGAACAAATCCGAACTTTATTTAAAAACCAACCACAAGCAATCAAGAAAGTAACATTTACAGGAGTTTGTGCTATAGCCTTGCAACTAATTACTATATAAACACTTTTTTAAATGAGTTTTAAGCACAGGGGGAAAAAAAAGGAACATTTGAACAAATCCGAACTTTATTTAAAAACCAACCACAAGCAATCAAGAAAGTAACATTTACAGGAGTTTGTGCTATAGCCTTGCAACTAATTACTATATAAACACTTTTTTAAATGAGTTTTAAGCACAGGGGAAAAAAAGAAACATTTGAAAAATCTGTAATACAAAAACTAACCATAAACCACCAAGAAAACTAACCTTGCATGAGTCGAGGTCTGGCATGAAGTGAGGAGAAAATGGGTGGACAGGAGGTTACAGTTTTGAGGGAGAGTCTGGCTCTGTGATGGAGGGATGTTTTCCTTCAGGTGTTTTCTCTCTTGTGATTTCTTGGGTTTCTGGTGTTTTTAGCTGTTTAGCTGGTGGGAGCGAAAGCCTCATGCAGCCATTCCAAAAAACAAAGTCCTTGTGACCCAACCCTTCATGTTTGCTCTCCACATCACTGGCAGTCTGGCTTTGTTTATATTGTGCTGCTTGAAAGCATGAGGGTTCTCAAATTGGTAAATGAGTAAACTGGTAAACAGTATTTCCACCTCTTCCAGCACTTGAGGCCTCTGCCTGGTTAACGCTGTAATTCCTTTTGCAACATCAGCTGCTTTAATAGATTCTTTCTGCTTTAGAATAGTCGAAATCGTAGGTTTTGACTTTTTGTACTCAGCGGCAAGATCAGTAACATGAACGCCACGCTTATACTTTTCAATAATTTCTTTCTTTACTTCGATTTCAATTTTCTGCAAAACTTTCTTCTCACCACTCTTCACTTGCTTAGAAGCCATGGTTAACTGCAAAAGCACACGAAATACTGTAGAGCACAAAGAGTTCACAGGTAAAGCACGTATGTCTGACTGAGAACAATGAACAGGGAGAGGCTAAACACGTGCTTAAATACAGTAATCGGCGTGTACGAACCGGAAGGGAAATGAAATAGATCACAAAGAGTTCATAGCGAAAGCACGCACGCACGTCTGACCGAGAACAATGCAACACGTGCGGACATCATCTGCGTGCACAAACCGAAAGGGAAACTGGCTTGTTCGTATACCGAATGTGTGGTCATGAACCAAGGCAAAAGTTTGGCGAACTTTTTGGTCGTAAACCGAGTTGTACGTGTACCGTGACGTTCGTGAACCAAGGTTCCACTGTATAATGAGAAAATTATTTTCTGTTATGCCTGTTGTTTTACATCTTTTTAAGTGTTGTTTTTTATATGTACCCTTTATATATGATGTTGCTGATTGACATCTTATATGCCATTTAGAATTAGACTTGAAAAGTCTAGAAGATGCTGTAAAATTTTTAGATAATACATTGATGTGCACACATGATACTTGCAGTTTATAAAGTATTTATACCATGTACCACTATTTTATGCATTTCAATTGTGTATTTGACATATAAACTGAAGTCTACTACATAATCTGAATATTTGACATTTTTCCTGAACATTTTCTATATTCCAGCTGAAAATCAGCTGATCCTCCGACTAGGATGTTGGATATCTCTGGGCCCACGGTTCTTGAGGCTGATCCTCCAATTAGCTGTGAACCTCCCAAATCTCACTGAGATTGCACAGGTGTTGAACCAGCTAAGGGTAGGGAAGGCTGCAGGCATCTGTGGTATCTGGGGTGAACTCAAGGCTGGTGGTAAGGCTGTCCTCCTGGCATTGCAAGCAATCTTTGTTTCCATTAGGGACACTTCCAGTCAGATTTGACTGACTGGAAAATGGGACTTGTCGTCCCTATCTGGAAAGGGAAGGGTGATGGCTGGGATTACGGGAACTACAGGAGTATAACACTTCTCTCGGTTCCGGGTACGGTCGTTACTAGGGTTGTCCTCAATAGGATCTGTGATCACTTGCTCATCTACCCGCGACTGGAGCAGTATGGTTTTATGCCTAAGAAGTCTACCATTGACCACATCTTGGCACTGAGGGTTCTCATGGAACACAAATGTGAATATCGGCAGAGTTTCTTTGCAGCCTTTGTCGATTTTCGTAAAGCATTCAAATCAGTTGATTGAGCTGCCCTCTTAAGGTTGCTGGATATCATGGCCCGGCCTGTACACTGGTACTGTGAGTGTTGTGCAGAACCTCTGCCTTTTTCCCAGTTGATTCTGGGGTTCATCAGGGGTGTGTTCTTGCTCCTACTCTGTTCAGTGCTTGCATGGACTGGGTGTTGGGCAAAGTCGTGGGGTCCAGCGGCTGTGGGGCATCAGTTGGTGAAGAAAGATTCACTGATCTTGACTTTGCTGACGATGCTGTGATCTTTGCGGAGTCAGTGGAGGCTCTGATCGGGACTGAAGAGACTGAATGAGGAGTCTGAATGTCTGGGCTTAGGAGTCTCCTGGATAAAAACCAAGATCCAGGCTTTTAATGACCTCTTAGGCATAGCCATCAATAGTGTGTCTGTCTGTGGAGAGAGTGTTGACCTTGTTGAGAGATTTACTTACCTTGGCAGTGACATTCATGTTTCTGGTGACTCTTCCTATAAAGAAAATAGATGGATTGGGAGAGCATGAGAGGTCATGAGGTCACTGGGAAAGGGGTGTGTGGCGCTCCAGATACCTATGCAAAAGGACGAAGATCCAAGTCATTAGAGTCCTGGTGCTTCCTGTCTTGCTATATCGTTGCGAGACATGTATTCTATCAAGTGACCTGAGACAAAGGACTCCTTTGGTACTTTGTCTCTTTGGAGAATCCCAGGGGCCCGCTGGTTTGTTTTTGTTTCAAATGAACGATTGCTCATGGAGTCCCGAATGAGGCACATTACTTGCATTGTGAGAGAGTGTCAGTTGCGGCACTATGACCATGTGATGCGATTCCCTGAAGATGATCCAGCTCACAGGATCCTCATTGTTGAGGACCCAAGTTGGTGGACCAGGCCAAGGTAATGCCCACGTAACACCTGGCTGCGGCAGATAGAGGGTCATTTCCGGAGGGTGGGACAGGAGCGTGTGTGTGCCAGGGGTGTTGCCAACCAGGATCCCGAGCTGTTTCATCATGTGGTGGGTGAGGCAACAGGCTGTACCAGTGCATACTCCCCAACCCCAACTGACCTATTTTACTATATCTGTGACACTTGCCACCTAAGTTGAATGTTTGCCATTTTACACAGCAAATAAACACACACATTTTTTTAAAAGTGTCTCTACATTCAATATTCTTGAAATGCAGCAAAAAACAGTTTACAAAGGGTATCCCAGCTGAAACCAATATTCTGTGGAAGCTCCATTGACAACAGTTAAACCCTTGTCCCTGCTGACTTGGTGCCATTTTTCTCCTCTGTAAATATACACATCAGAGACTGCTTTGTGATCTTATTCATCACTTTACACAAGCAGTTAAATAAAAGAATAAATAAATTAAATTAAACATTGAATAATAATGGTAGGTGTAAATGTTACAGTGGTCTGGTGAGGTGGCAAATGGAACATTACTGAATACTGGTGTTTCTAAGTACTTAGGCCACAATTTAAATGAACAAATTCTCCTGGATTATCTTTTTTGAAGCTTTTTTTGACAACTTGATTAGTTCCTTATGTAATTGTAATCTAATCTTCTAAAGAGAGGGGAGATAGGTTAGGAGCACACACTGATACAGCACATTGCCACACCCAAAACATGACAAACCAACTCAGGATCCCAGATTGGGACCTGAGTGCAGCCGTGTAACAGATGACACCTCAGCACCACACTAGTTCAGATGGAATGGAACCAATGTGGGTTTTTTTATGGTGGCTGGAGTGCTAATTCTGTCATCATCTTCCAGGTTTTCCCTGCAGGTTAGAGGGCCTACTTGCAAGGCTGGATGCAGATTAACGTCATACCCAGGACGGGGCAATTGCAGGTTAAGGGCCTTGCTCAAGGACCCAACAAAGTAGAGTCACTTTTTGGCTTTTACGGGATTCAAACCAGCAATCACCTAGCCTCAGAGCCACTTTAGCCTTGTAAAGACTAAAGATATACTGTATAATTATTTAGCCTGCCCAAGTTTGGCATGAAGTTGATTGCAAGGTTACACATGGTTGCTATTTTTTCACATTTTCAAGTTTGTTTTGTTTTGTAGAGTGGTGACCAGAACGGTGTACTATAGTGTACTCCAGGGGAGGTACCACTAAGTTTGAGCATAACATCCATTGATTTATTTTTAACAGTATAACCCAACATTTTATTTATTTTTTTAAGCAGGGTTGTGTCTTCCTTGTCACATTTTATGAATTTTGTGTTAACGTACTGTACACTCCTAAATCCATTTTATGTAGCTCAGCACCTTCAGTTTATAATTAAGGTTCAATTTAAATTGCATTTTTTGAAATGATTACCTACATTTTCCATATCAGTTTGAATTATTTTTGCTGTTGCTGTATTTTGATATCATATCCAAATTTCACAAGTTTACTTGATTTGTTAGAAAGTCATTAATAATGTTTAAATTAGAAAGTGTAACATCTTAGTACATGTCCCTGAGATACACCATTGATGACTTCGTTCCAAGCGAAGCATTTTCATATTATCTGTACTTTGAAATCTAATTACTTGTAATACCAGTTCATTCTAGTTTCAGAATAAATCTTTGACTTGGAACTGTATCTAAAGCTTTTTGAAAATATACAGCATTTTCTTGTTCAGAAATTTCAACTGTAATGGTTTGGCAGAACTTTCCTCTTAGAAACATGCTGGCTGTTACTTAAAATCATATTTTCATGCAATGAATGTATTTCTGTATTTGCATAATCTTCTACAGGATAGAAGCAATGTTTATAGGTCTATAATTTCAATAATCGATTTTGCCTCAGTCTCTGACTCACTTGTGCCTTGGAGTCACACTTGCAACTTTCAAGTCATCAGGTGCTTTTCTAATTTGAAGTGATTGGAAGAAAATGCTTACTTAAACGTTTATAGATAATGTCTTTTAGCACTATGGGGTACATCTTATCGAATACAGGAATTTTTGTTTTCAATATACCTAGTATATAGAACACATCTTTATTGTTCTGTTTTTAACATCTTTAGACATTTAGTCAGATGCTACTTATGTCTGAGGAATTCTATTAATTTCTTCTGTAAATAATTAGAGTAAAATATTTGTATAGCTCATTGGCTATTTGATACTCAGTTCCAGTGTTTTTTCTTGACCATTTCTGAAGCTTCTTTTAAAGTATTATAAGTATTGTGACTGTGTAAACATGACTATTATTTGACCTGTTAAATTGTTCTGCAACATTTAATGTTTTACAATAATTAGCCCTCCTGATTTATTCATTTTGGAAGAGATACTAATTTAACAGCATGTGGATACATTTTAAAATGTTTGATCCATAATCTCATTAAATTATTCAGAAGCTGACACTTAGCAACTGAAATCTTTTTTTAAGGATTTTTTTAAAATAATCACTTACAAGATGAATGAAATGACTTGGATTTCCAGCCTTCCATTGAGTGTTAAGTCTTCAATTCAAAACATAATTCCCATTAGTCTGCAGTTTACTGTTTAGGATGTGTGCTGAGTATTCTGGAAGTAACTATTTTAACAATACTTTAGCAAAAAAGCAGGTCTAGCCAGAGAAAAGTTTATATAATATGTACAGTATTTCTATTTATGTATCAATGTGTGTGTGTGTATACTGTATATGTTTGCTGTCTATATCAACTTGTGTTTTGTCAACTGTATCTCAGTTTCTTTTCACTCTGTTAATTAAAAGAAAATCATATTTTATAAGATTCATTTTCAATTGTGATTTGCCAAGAAATTAGCCAAATTGCTGGTTTCATAATCCTTTCAAAGGCTATATTTCCTATAATGTGGAGCCTAGAATTGCACACAAGTTTGTTTCTCGTGATGACTTGATGCAAACAGGGAATAGTAGACAATTCCTTCTTGATGCTGGTTAAACATTGCAACTTTTTATTTTTTAACTATTGTTTTATTTGTATACATCATTTGCATCACCTTACCCTTTCTGATACTGAACATTCTCTGCCATGTCTCACTTATACCATAGTCTTGGATATGTTCCTCTCCTTTGCCATGAGTAAATCTTCCTCATTTAGGTGCAACTTCAACCCTACCCCTGGCAACTTCAGTTTAAAAAAAAAAGTTGAGGGATAATCATATTCTGGATAATAATACCACAAGTATACACTGTACTTAGTTTGTGATCATGTAATTTAAAAAGGATAGAAGCAACTTTGACAAAATGCATTTGTTTTCAGAGTGAGGTAAATATTGATATCATCTAATAAAACATATTCCTTTCAAATTTTTCAAAACTATTAATTAAGTTTAGGATTTCAGATACCCACATGATTGTAGATGCTTTAGGGGTAAGACAGAGGCCTCCTTCAAAAGGGAACCCAATAATTGAAACAAGGTAATTTTAGGCAATTTTTAACATAGCCTTTGTATCATTCTACATATACAAATTGTCCAAAAAAAACAGCTAAAATATATATTAACATTATCAAGAGAAAATGATAATTACTGTATTTCAAATATTCTGTGATAAAAACAAATTAAAAATCCCTTTACTTGGTGCTTGATTATAATAATGTTTAAGTCCATAAATTTATCCTCCTAAAATTTCACACTACAGTACAATAACAATTTTAAAGGCTGTTGTAGAAGAATTTTGCACCACAAGTGCAGCAGCTGTTGAAAATATCTGTAATATGGTACTGCCAGTTAAACAATACTCTAAAAATGACACAAAAGATATCCACAACCATAAGGATTTTGTTTTGTGTCACAGATTTGGTTTAGTGTCAGTCTTCAGCCATTTATTAATGCACATCATCCTGTGATGTTTTCTATGAAACAATCCATGCTCCATTTGATGAGGCACTATTTGATTTCTGGGTCTTGTGTACGCAAAGTTGAATGTGAAAGTTGCTGAACCTCAGTATAACACAGATCTAAATATAACACAGACCTCAATCTCTCAGAACCTCTATATATCACAGATGATGTGACTGCCTTTAAGACCATCAGAACATGTACAAATCAGAAACCATGGGGGAAATTGGAGGTATGTGAATTTTTAAAATCCTGTAATGCTTCCTCTAGATCAGGTGACAAGGTAACCCTCAGGACAGCGAGGGCAAACCTATCTTGGGGCATCAAAGCTGCTAAGTGAGAGTATGACAAGAAAATCTATAGCCACTTTCAGAACACCAGAGGCACACAGCACATGTGGCAGGGAATCCAAACCATCACAGACTGTAAGACCACACATCCTGTCTACGGTGGTGATGCCTCATTTCCAAATGTTCTACATAACTTGTATGCACAGTTTGATGCCCTGAAATACAAACCTACAAGGAAGTCCATCCCTTCTCAAGAAGAATGGGTACTGTGTTCGTCCACCGCTGACGTGAGAAGAACTTTACTGAATGTAAACAGACATCTTTAACGTTTCCCTAAGGGAGGCAGTCATCCCCAAGTGCTTCAAAACCACCACCATCATACCCATGCCAAAAAAGTCCTCTGTCTCTTGCCTGAATAACTAGTGCCCTATAGTACTTACACCTGCCATCATGAAGTGCTTCTAAAGACTAGTCCTGGATCACCTGAAAGCCAGACTTCCTACAATACTTGACCCTTTCCAGTTTGCCTGCTACCCAAACTGCCATATCAACAATAATAATAATTCTTTACATTTTATAGCCTTTTTCTCACTACTTTTTTTTCATAGTAAGAGTAGAGCCACTTCAACCACCATCCACAGTGCTGCATCCACTTGGATGATATGGCGGCCGCCATTTTTTTGCACCAGTAGCCTACAGTCACCAAACACTAGCTGTTAGGTGGTGAAGGGGTGAGAGAAAGTTAGATAATTAGAGACAGGGGATGATTAGAGCCAGGGCCAGAAGACTAGGCCATGGAGGGCAATTTAGTGTAGATGTTGGGATAGACCCTACTCTTTATGAAGGATGCCCACAGATATTTTAAGACCACAGGGAGTCAGGACCTTGGTTTCATTTGAAGGATGGTGCCATTTTTACAGCACAGTTTCCCCATCAGTGCCCTAGTGCATTAGGATCCTCCTTAAAACGACAGGGTAAGTCACCAACACCTCTTCCAACACCAATCCAAGCTTTTCTTAGATGGTCAAGTACTACTCTTCATCTGGCCCTGTCCCATCTGGAGATAAGAAACACCTATGCTTGAATGCTTTCCATTGACTTCATTTTAGCTTTTGATACCATCATCCCTCATGAGTTCATGGGGAAGCTGAGTCTGCTAGGCTACCATTGATATCCATTGAAAGAAAGACATCTTTATAAAGTGTTGCATCTGCAAAGCCCACAGCATTGTGAAGGGCTGATCCCATCCCTCTCATGGTCTCTTCGTCTCACTTCCATCTGGCAGAAGGTACTGTACCAAAATCAGTTCTGCCTGGTTCTGCAACTTGTCTGGATTCCGAACACTGTGCTGCATCTCCTGCCCTTAGATTTGAGTATTTAAGTGGCAAAATGTCAAAAAACAAATTAAAATCAGAGAAACCTTCCTATTATCTTTTGACTGTGATCATAGTGTGTGTCATTAAAGAATATTAGATACAACTTTTTATCTTTTTATTCTGCAAATGCACTTCTTTGTCCTGCTGTTTCTTCCTTATTGAACCTGTTACGGTAGGGTCACTACAGTATATTTGCTACAGTTTCCCAGAAGGACTCTACTCTGCCTCTTTGAGGATCTATATTAAGGCATTTTTGACAGTGAGAAGTAAAATTATGCTCTTTACACCCTTTTGATGCAAAAAATATGTAATAGGCCTAAATGTTATGTTCTCATAATAAATTACTAAGTTGTATATTTATATGTATTTTGGCATCACACAACTCTAAAGTGGTTTAAGCAAGTTTGATAAAGGATAAATTGTAAATAGATATCTCATTTTATATTGATTTTGTAAGTTTTAATAATATTGATGATTGAAACGAAGAAAACTATATAAATATACTCTCAAACAATTCATTTTCTGAAACAATTTTCTGTAACACATCCTGTGAAAAGAGAATGTATTTAACTTATACTTTGAGATAATTATATAGTAAATACAGTAACAACATAGTGTTTGTAATATTACTCATTTCTAACACTAAATTCATTATTAATTTTTATATATCTTCATTTGGTTCTTTTTGATTTTATTCTTCAGGAAAACACAATTGTGTATTCGTGAAGAGCTCCAAATAAGTGAAAGTAAGCTTACAGTACCTTTTGCACACATTTACTAGGAAAACCTTATTGTAAAACTAAATTAACAGGTTTCTGTCATAATATGTCAGTCAATTCTAAGTTTAATATTCAAGCATAGACACACAGACTTTCATTACATGGTACAGTGGTGTGAAAAACTATTTGCCCCCTTCCTGATTTCTTATTCTTTTGCATGTTTGTCACACAAAATGTTTCTGATCATCAAACACATTTAACCATTAGTCAAATATAACACAAGTAAACACAAAATGCAGTTTTTAAATGATGGTTTTTATCATTTAGGGAGAAAAAAAATCCAAACCTACATGGCCCTGTGTGAAAAAGTAATTGCCCCCTTGTTAAAAAATAACCTAACTGTGGTGTATCACACCTGAGTTCAATTTCCGTAGCCACCCCCAGGCCTGATTACTGCCACACCTGTTTCAATCAAGAAATCACTTAAATAGGAGCTGCCTGACACAGAGAAGTAGACCAAAAGCACCTCAAAAGCTAGACATCATGCCAAGATCCAAAGAAATTCAGGAACAAATGAGAACAGAAGTAATTGAGATCTATCAGTCTGGTAAAGGTTATAAAGCCATTTCTAAAGCTTTGGGACTCCAGCGAACCACAGTGAGAGCCATTATCCACAAATGGCAAAAACATGGAACAGTGGTGAACCTTCCCAGGAGTGGCCGGCCGACCAAAATTACCCCAAGAGCGCAGAGACGACTCATTCGAGAGGTCACAAAAGACCCCAGGACAACGTCTAAAGAACTGCAGGCCTCACTTGCCTCAATTAAGGTCAGTGTTCACGACTCCACCATAAGAAAGAGACTGGGCAAAAACGGCCTGCATGGCAGATTTCCAAGACGCAAACCACTGTTAAGCAAAAAGAACATTAGGGCTCGTCTCAATTTTGCTAAGAAACATCTCAATGATTGCCAAGACTTTTGGGAAAATACCTTGTGGACTGATGAGACAAAAGTTGAACTTTTTGGAAGGCAAATGTCCCGTTACATCTGGCGTAAAAGGAACACAGCATTTCAGAAAAAGAACATCATACCAACAGTAAAATATGGTGGTGGTAGTGTGATGGTCTGGGGTTGTTTTGCTGCTTCAGGACCTGGAAGGCTTGCTGTGATAGATGGAACCATGAATTCTACTGTCTACCAAAAAATCCTGAAGGAGAATGTCCGGCCATCTGTTCGTCAACTCAAGCTGAAGCGATCTTGGGTGCTGTAACAGGACAATGACCCAAAACACACCAGCAAATCCACCTCTGAATGGCTGAAGAAAAACAAAATGAAGACTTTGGAGTGGCCTAGTCAAAGTCCTGACCTGAATCCAATTGAGATGCTATGGCATGACCTTAAAAAGTCGGTTCATGCTAGAAAACCCTCAAATAAAGCTGAATTACAACAATTTTGCAAAGATGAGTGGGCCAAAATTCCTCCAGAGCGCTGTAAAAGACTCATTGCAAGTTATCGCAAACGCTTGATTGCAGTTATTGCTGCTAAGGGTGGCCCAACCAGTTATTAGGTTCAGGGGGCAATTACTTTTTCACACAGGGCCATGTAGGTTTGGATTTTTTTTTCTCCCTAAATAATAAAAACCACCATTTACAAACTGCATTTTGTGTTTACTTGTGTTATATTTGACTAATGGTTAAATGTGTTTGATGATCAGAAACATTTTGTGTGACAAACATGCAAAAGAATAAGAAATCAGGAAGGGGGCAAATAGTTTTTCACACCACTGTACATTACCTATTCAACAGTTAAATCAGTGTAATTTAATTCATCTTGGTCAGAATCACTCATTGTTAGGACAGAAAATCAACATTGCAGCACATTTACTTCATAGTACTTGAAATAAATGTGTACCAGGTACAAGTCAGGAGCAAGTCTTCAATATAACGCTAGTCCTTCAGAGAGCCACATATTCACATCAAATATATACTGTACCTAAATATGCCACACAGAAGGCCATTTCAAATTTGCTAATTAACTTAACCTGCATATCTTTTGGATGGTACAAAGAAACAACAGTACTCGGAGAAAATCCAAACAACGTAAAGGCAGTAAACAAACAAGGAAATTACATTGGTACCATAATTGAACCTAGGGAGCTAGAGCTGAGTGGTAGCAGTGCTAATCACTGATGCACTGTGTAACCAAAAGTTGCTTCTATTCCTGATACACTGGCTAAACAAAAGAAATGAAAGCAAGTTTGAGTAAGTGCTAGGAGAAAAAAAAACAGCTTGCAGGGGAAGAAATTGTGTGTGGCTCCCATCAAAAGCAATCACAGCAGTCAATGGCATGCTCTCCAATTAACAGCACTTTGATTTAAAGTGGTATGTGCAAAACCTGCATAAAATAGATATACTGCTTATAGAATGTTCTTACAGGGATCAATACAGTTAGGTTTCCACTTGTTAGAAAACATAAGTCATATTATAAAGCACTGAGCAAATAAAATCATTTTTTTTTATTTTTATTACAATAATGACAAGAGTGTTTGTTTATCAACGATCCACATTCCCTTTATAAAAATACAACACTAGCACACTTTACAAAATCATTTTGAAGATCTGTAGTGAAGTAATAACTTTCTCATTCAAATCTATATGTTAACCCAGCAGGGGGCAGTGTCACAGTAATGAGAAATTTGTTTAGTCCAAGAAGGCTAATTTATATTTTACAAGGCCTTTCTCTAAAAATGCTTCCAAACCTTTGATTGAAAATATTACTCTAAAAGTAGCAGTGAAGCAATCACATGAGGACACAATAAAAGTCATGAAAAATAACAATCCTGAAAAGATAAAATATTTATGCTTTAGTGTAAGGCTTATAATAACATTTACAATGAGTTGTAGTTTATTAATAAGCAGATAACTAGATACAAATATTATCCAATGCTGAAAAAATACTGTAGATCACTTGTATATGTTATTTCTCTCTAAATAAAAAGGCAGTTATTCATTCATTCAACCATTTTCTGAATAAAACTACAGGGTAGTTAGAAGGAAGAGAAAACCATGAACACATTAGCCCAAATAAGAATTGGTTATAAACTTAACACATGTATGTAGGATCAGAAGTGACATAGTACCTGGAGAAATGCTCATGCAGATACAAGTAGAATGTGCAAACCCCTCACAAACTAGGAACAGGCATGGGATTCATACCCAGGCTAAGATCAGACAAGAACAGTACTAATCATTGTAAAAACTGAAAAAAATGAAGCAGACAAAAATGAATGTAAGCAAAAACATGAAGATGAAATGCATGTACCTGAAGAAAGAAGAAGGGTTGTGTTGCAAAATCTTCACTGTCCAAGTGGTCCAAATTATCACTATCCATTCTATCTCATTTGGCTATTATTAAAATAAATAATGTTGTCCCATAAAGTTCATCTATTTTTTGATTCCTGTTCTTTCACCTCACAAATATTAGACAAATATTAATTTTTTCCTCTCACACTTTTTGTGGAATGGCAAAAGATCTCATTTAAGTATTTTACTTTGACTGTGATGGTTCTAATGCAGGCCTATCTATGCCAGATTTGGCATTTTATTATTGTGCTTATATTCTTCGGCAACTTTGGGACTGGATCTCCCCTACTGTGATTCCCCTTTCTAAGTTCCGTATTAAAGTTTGTCTGTTTACCTCCCAGCAATTGTTTACTCTTCCTTTTGCTTTTTTAAAACTAAAATCTTTCCCGTCTAAGTTAGGGCATCTTATTCCATTCCCTTTAAAATTTTGGCATGGGGTAGCAAAACCTTTGAGTGCACACACCCCTGGCACACCCACTCCCCATTTTATCATAATGATGCTTTTCAAACTGAGGGTGCCCAATTTCTTTTTCTGCATGGGCTGATAAATGAGTGGTAATCCTTGGTGTTATTTCCAATAGCACAGAGCTATGGACATTCCAGTATTTAAAACACAGTTTCTCTCCACTTCCTCTTTTTTGTCTTTTTAGGTCAATTCTCAGGACTTGCGGAGTAAATCTATCCTCTCCTCTACCCCCTTGTTCTCTCAAAGTCTTTTTCTCTTTCTCTTTCTCCTTCTAAAAAGCAAGTATCCTCTCTTTATGCTGAGCTACATAAAATCCTCTTAACCATTCCATTAATCTCAGTATGGCAACAGGACTTTTCACCTAATTTACAGTAAACCTATCTTGGAACCTGATTTTTAAAAATATAACATTCATATCTAGAAATCCAAATTATATGCATACCCAAATTTAAATTGTACATTGATTATATATCAACCCCTGCAAACACCTTGCTGTGGGCCTTTCTCCTGATCTATTCTGTATGTTCTGCACCTCCGAAGTCCCTGGTACATTTCTCCACATGTTCTGGAGTTGCCCTTCAGTTTCTCAATACTGGTCCCATATTTCCTGTTTTCTTTGTTAATTCTGGCTACAGGCATTCCTTTCTCTCCTTATACAGCGTATATTCTATAGGACTTTACGTTCTCCTTTTCTTACATCCCTTGAATCTCACTGGTGAGAAGCCAATTCGTTATCCCTAAATCTGTGCAAATACTTCTTTTACTTTATAAACTTAGCTTCTTGAATTCTCAGCCCTGAGAATAAATGGATCCTCAATATAAAGTGGTATAGCTGCGCTCACAGCCTAGGATTTGGTGGTTTGGGTTTCTTTTGGTTTGGATATTTTACTGACCAAAAATTAGTTATTTAACTTTGTATATTTTATTTATTCATCTTTGTAATAAAAAATGATTACCAAAAATAAAATAATATTGGCCAGACTCCTCTACTATATATTATATAATAATGTTAGTCATTTGTGTGGACAGCCTTGTAAATTCATACCCTTCATACTCCCTGCTTTTGCGCTGTCCTTCGATCATTTTAAAGCCTGTATAGCCGCTGTCCTTTTTGCCACTTCATGTCTCTGCTGCTCGCATTCTGATTGCTTCTCCGTGATACTAAATATACACCTGACCGAATTGTGTTTTCTTTGAAATTAAACTTGTTGTTGCTTTAACTGTTGCGGGACCACAGATTCTCATAGCGTATGTTCCATTATTGTGTAAATCTACGTTTTGTGCATTGAATGTTGCAAATGTGAAAAGACTTTGTTTTCTGCTCTTTGCCTTTTATTTCTGACCTTGCTTTGTCCTGCTATTTTTTCAATTACACCTGCTCCTGATGATTAATTTCCTTTTGTTTGCGCTAATGCAATCTTTTATTCGTCGACGTTTCATTTTTACCGTATTGTCCTTTATACGCTTTATATGCACTGAGACCCCTGTATCTGTGTGTGCTGTGTGCCTTTACACTACTGATTTTTTGTTGGCCATCTCGCAGGTCTTTTATTTGTCTTCCGTGATTTTAACGTGAAGATCACGTATCGTGTCCTAGTCATTCCCTCCCACAGGATTTTATATTTATTTTTTTATAATATTTATATATATACATATATATATTGTAACAGTAGGGGGCGCTAGAGTTCCCTTGAACCCTCAGGTACCACGCCAGACACCAGGTAAAAGTACAACTATTATTCTTTTTATTCTTATTATGTGTACTAAGCACCCTCCACACCACACTACTCATATAAATATCAATTCTCTCCCTACACAATTCTCTCTCCTCCTCTCCCAGACACTTAGCCACCCTTCCTCCCAGCTCAGCTCAGTGTCTGGGCTTTCCCACAGTCCTTTTATACCCCCTGACCCGTAAGTGGTCCAACAATCCACAAGTCCTCATTACTTCCGGGTCAGAGTAAAAGTCCTTTTCTTCAACCCGGAAGCACGTCGTTCCTTCTGGTCATGTGATCATGATGCACTTCCGGGTTATTGGGCACATAACAGTCTGAAAGCCTCCCTACAGCGGCTCCCGGTGGTCCCCATGGTATCCAGCAGCGCTGTGTATACAAACTACAAGGTCCATAAGGCCCTGCTGGAATTCGGGGAAGCTCCATGGGAGGGCTCCACCTAGCGGCCTGGAGGTGTGGGCCATCCATCACACTATATATAGTATATATATATATATATATATATATATATATATATATATATATATATATACAGTATATATATATATATATATATATATATCTTATATATAATTCGCCTCACTCACTCACTCACTCACTCACTCACTCACTCACTCACTCACTCACTCACTCACGTCTGTCCGAAGCTAAATGCGCAGTCGCCTTCTGCGCACTCACTGACGTCAGTCCGAAGCCGAATGTACAGTCGCCTTCTGCGCCGCTGCCCGAAAAACCTTACGAGACCGAAATCCAACCCCAACATTGCAGCAGGTGGCGGATTTAACCTACGCATTATACAACTGTCTTCAACAGGTACATTCATGACTTAAACATTTCAAAGTTTGTCTCACTTCCAACTTATACAAATGCCTCTAAAGAGAAAATTTGCTTCATCGCGGCAGGCAGCGGATTTAGCCTACGCATTTCGGGATTATTATTCTGAAATCCCAAATCCTTCCGCCCAGGCGTAGGATATTAGCCCCGATCACAGCCAACCCTCACACTCAAAATAATACGTAAGAACATATTATTACTAAGTACTTTCAGCAGGCGAGTGATGTGAAGGTGCAAGTTAAAGATGGGCCACATCAAAGGAAATTACTACCAAACAGTGAGAGTGTCTTCACAAAAAATGTAGTCTACAGAGAGATTTTACAACTTTAGTTGCATACTGACAGGCCTCCAGTATACAAACAAAAAACGTTGTCATAGATAGCATGTCTTTTTTAAGTGTACAGTATTTTTTGCCGTGATAAAGTCATACATATCCCAAACCTCTTAGTTAATTATCATTACTTACATCACATTCTTATTTATTTCTTATTTATCATTTGTTCTTCATACACTACTGACACAAACTCATGCCCGTTTCATCTTACATTGTCGAAACAGGCTTTTTGTCTAGTATATAATAAAATCCAATGACTGTATGTCTGTCCACTACTTAATGGATTTAGATCAGGTTTTTTTTTTTTTTATAATTTGCTTGAACATTCCGCTTGATTTTATGACTTCTCTCATCTCGTATTATAGTTTGGTTGTGGCACCGATTTAATCGCGCGAATCCGAGAGACAGACTGTGGGCCAAGGGAATGGGGATGGGGGCGGGGGGCAAAGGCGGGACCATCCTCACTCATGCACCAGCTTCTGTTCGAGTCACTCTACCTCTCGACACATGTTGGAGGGTACCTTGCCTCTGCTTAGTTAGCGATACTTGTTTGTTCAGGAGACATTATCATCTAAAGATTGTTAAAGAGTAACATTTAACATTTTTGAGAGAGAGATCACAGCCACGTGTGTTTTAGAGGGTACCTGCTCATTGGCAGAAATATCACAGCCATGTGCTCTTCTCCCCACGTGGTGGGGGGGACAATCTCCCATCAGAGCTGAACACGATCAGATACATTGGCAATGTTTGATTTTGGAGTGTACCTACCTTCTGCTTGGAAAGAGATACCTTGCCAACTTTTTACATTTTTGTCAACGAGATCACAGCTATATTCTTGCCCCTGATAGCAAAACCAAAAATATTGTATATCGTGTGTTTTAGAGGGTACCTGCTCATTGGCAGAAATATCACAGCCATGTGCTCTTCTCCCCACGTGGTGGGGGGACAATCTCCCATCAGAGCTGAACGCGATCAGATACATTGGCAATGTTTGATTTTGGAGTGTACCTACCTTCTGCTTGGAAAGAGATACCTTGCCAACTTTTTACATTTTTGTCAACAAGATCACAGCTATATTCTCGCCCCTGATAGCAAAACCAAAAATATTGTATATCAGGAGGCCCTCAATATGAAAGCTATCAATATAAATTCTTCTCAATAAAAATAATTACTTTTTAAATTTTTTTATTGATTTTTTAATGTTTGTCCCGTTTCAATACTACATGGGCAGAGCCGCGGGGGACAACTAGTAACAGATAAAGATGGGCTAATATAATAATCCCAAAGCCTTGTTTTGTGTTGAAGTGGGAACTTCAATCTGAATCGATATCTCTTCCACAATAAGAATAGGGATGGATTTTATTTAACTAAAATATATTTAAGTAAGGGGGAATATTTACATACAATACCTTTTAAATAAAACCAATTTTCATGTAAATATTGTATAAAAAGACAGAGAATTACTATGTTTGTATTTCTATAGTGTTTTATGAAATTCTGTACACAAATAAATGACAGTTTTGATTAAACAGTGTGATACTTAGCAAATCCATTATAATAGTGTAGAAATTGTTAACTGTAAAGATAGTATGCTGAATGCTGGTCTACCAAAATCCTACAGAAATAACTTTCCACCTTTATAAGCATCTAACTGTATTTGTAGCTTGATAGCTTTAAAAATGCACTCAGCTGTCTGTAAGTCTTTTGAATCTATAATTTTCCAAATATGACTTGTTGCTAGTCTCTGGTCTTTTCCTCTGGTTCTATACATTTGGCCTTAAACTCCTAAAGGTATACTTTTTGAAACAAAATGAATGTACTGTATTTAATGAGGAAGAGTATATAAGAATACTTTGAAATGAAAAAATATGTATTTTAAAGGCAATATATCAAAGCCATGTGAATGAAGTGTTTCATTCATGCAAAACATTTTATACTATAAGGATACCCATTAAAATTCTATTTACTTGGTAGCCATGGATACAAACGTCCATTGTATAAAATGCCTCACTAGTCACATATGATAGCGTGGAGTCAATTATTGCATGCAAAAGAGAAAGCACACATGAAATTTCTAACCTGTAACTAGCAAAGTATCTTAAATAACCATTCATTGTTCTGTTAATAATTCAACTCCTATATGAATCTTACTTGGTTGAATTTATTAATATAATATTATGCTTTCAAACAAATTGATGGAAATATCAGAAGAAAAAATATCTGTACTGGTTTTCCTTTTGTACCTATATATGCCATATGTATTATTATCATTATTAATTTTATCGTATTTACCATTTATTCTGTGAAGCAAGTGAATCTCCACCAGTGGTGATGTTCTTGACATATCTGTTCTTCTTTGTTAATGCAGACATCTTATCCTAATGTTTCACATTAATATTAATTAATTCATGACTCAGGCACCGCCGCGAGTGGCAGCTATTCCAGCAGCTCCGTGTATGACTTTATTTTTCTACCTTTTTCTGTATTTCACTGTTAACTCCTACCACTTTCTTTTATGTGGACTCGTTCCCTGGACACTTTTTACTACTTGGACATGGATTTTTACACACAGAGACTCGTCTATTCAAGTAGTCAACTTCAAGCGCTAAGAACAAATGCCCGCGCCTGTGTGGTGCCCTATTTACCTGACGAGGTAAGAAGACGGTATCGCGGCAGCAGAGCCAGTGCTAAGATAAAAGCCAAGCGTTTAGTGAGAAAGTGGTGCTACAAGCCTTCAGTGCCTTCTGTGATCCTGGGAAATGTGAACTCACTACCAAAAAAAATCAACGGACTGGCTGCGCTGGTGAAAAATGTCAGGACTTAGAGAGAATGCAGTTTGTTGTGTTTTAGTGAAACGTGACTAACAACTAACATCCCAGATGCTAGCGTGGAGTTACCCGGATTTAGCACAGTTAGAGCGGACAGAGACGTAAATACCTGCAGAAAGCAGAAAGGAGGTGGACTTACACTCTATGTCAATAAAAGATGGTGCAACTCTGGACATGTTAACGTTAAAATCTCCACTTGCTGCAGGGACATCAAACTGTTGGCCGTAAGTCTGCGTCCCTATTACTTGCCCAAAGAGTTTGGACATGTCATTGTTTTTATTGTTTACATCCCTCCTCGGGCAGATGTGGAGATAGTGGGTGATATCATCCATTCTGCAGTTGCTAAACTGCAAACGCAGCAGCCTCAGGCACTTGTGCTAATAACTGGAGACTTCAACCATGTAACGCTGGACAAAACATTACCTGCCTTCTCCCAGTATGTGGATTGTAACATCCGGGGAAATAGGACTATTGATCTACTGTATGCAAACGTTAAAGACGCATACAGCGCCACCCCGCTGCCTGCACTTGGGAAAGCAGATCATAATCTGGTACTGCTTCAGCCTCACTACAAACCAAGAGTGAGGGAGCTACCTACAACCACACGCTCATTCAGGAAGTGGTCCCCTGAGGCAGAGCAGGCTCTGAGAGACTGCTTTGGAACTACGGACTGGGATATCCTACAGGGATCTTATAGTGAGAACATTGAGGAGGTTGTTGACTGCATTACTGACTACATCAGCTTCTGTTTGGACATTGTAGTTCCAGTAAGAACAGTACGCTGCTATGCTAACAACAAGCCATGGATTACAAGTGACATCAAGGGCCTGTTGAACCAGAAGAAAAGGGCTTTTAAAGGTGGTGATCAACATGAGCTTAAGTGTGTGCAGAAGGAACTCTGAGTCCAGCTCAGGGCGGCGAAGGAGCAGTACAGGAGAAAGCTGGAGCAGAAGTTGCAGAATAACAGCATGAAGGAAGTGTGGGATGGGATGAAGATCATCACTGGCTGTAGCTCGAAGCGGGGTGCCACCATCAAGAGAGATGTGGAGAGAGCAAACCAGATGAACAACTTTTTTAACAGGTTTGACCACCCTAACCCACTCTCACCTCGGAGTAATGTACCCTCCACCCATCCTTCTGCTGATACCAGCATAGGAGAGAGTTTCCCCCCACCCACAATTACAGCAGCCCAGGTAAGCAGGGAGCTGAGGAGACTTTGTACCAGCAAAGCAGCGGGTCCAGATGGAGTATCGCCACGACTGCTGAAGGCCTGTGCATTGGTGCTGGGGAGTCCTCTACAGTGCATCTTCAACCTGAGCCTGGAACAGGGTGGAGTCTCGAGGCTTTGGAAAACATCTTGCATCACCCCAGTCCCAAAGGTATCACATCCTAGTGAGCTGAATGACTTCCAGCCTGTCGCTCTGACGTCGCATGTGATGAAGACCATGGAGCAGCTGCTGCTTCACCACCGGAGGCCACAGGTCCATCTCGCCCTTGACTCTCTGCAGTTCGCATACCAGGAGAAGGTGGGAGCGGAGGATGCCATCATTTACATGCTACACCAATCCCTCTGCCACTTGGACAGAGGCAGTGGTGCTGTAAGAATTATGTTTCTGGACTTCTCTAGCACCATCAACATCATCCAACCTCTGCTCCTCAGGGACAAGCTGGCAGATATGGGAGTAGATTCATACCTGGTGGCATGGATCGTGGACTATCTTACAGACAGACCTCGGTATGTGCGTCTCGGGAACTGCAGGTCTGACATTGTGGTCAGCAACACAGGAGTGCCGCAGGGAACTGTACTTTCTCCGGAACCTGTTCAGTCTATATACATCGGACTTCCAATACAACTCGGAGTCCTGCCATGTGCAAAAGTTCGCTGACGACACTGCTATCATGGGCTGCATCAGGAGTGGGCAGGAGGAGGAGTATAGGGACTTAATCAAGGACTTTGTTAAATGGTGCGACTCAAGCCACCTATGCCTGAACACCAGCAAAACCAAGGAGCTAGTGGTGGATATTAGGAGTCCCAGGCCCCTCATGGACCCCGTGATCATCAGAGGTGACTGTGTGCAGAGGGTGCAGACCTATAAATACCTGGGAGTGCAGCTGGATGATAAATTGGACTGGACTGCCAATATTGATGCTCTGTATAAGAAAGGACAGAGCCGACTATACTTCCTTAGAAGGCTTGCGTCCTTCAACATCTGCAATAAGATGCTACAGATGTTCTATCAAACGGTTTTTGCAAGCGCCCTCTTCTATGCGGTGGTGTGCTGGGGAGGCAGCATAAAGAAGAGGGACGCCTCATGCCTGGACAAGCTGGTGAGGAAGGCAGGCTGTATTGTAGGCCTGGAGCTGGACAGTTTGACATCTGTGGCAGAGCGACGGGCGCTGAGCAGGCTTCTGTCAATCATGGAGAATCCACTGCATCCACTAAACAGTATCATCTCCAGACAGAGGAGCAGCTTCAGCGACAGACTGCTGTCACTTTCCTGCTCCACTGACAGACTAAGGAGATCGTTCCTCCCCCACACTATGTGACTCTTCAATTCCACCCGGGGGTGGGTAAACATTAACATTATTCAAAGTTATTGTCTGTCTGTATACCTGCATTGTTATCACTCTTTAATTTAATATTTTCTTTATCAGTATGCTGCTGCTGGAGTATGTGAATTTCCCCTTGGGATTAATAAAGTATCTGCAGTTAGGTCCATAAATATTTGGACAGAGACCACTTTTTTCTAATTTTGGTTCTGTACATTACCACAATGAATTTTAAATGAAACAACTCAGATGCAGTTGAAGTGCAGACTTTCAGCTTTAATTCAGTGGGGTGAACAAAACGATTGCATAAAAATGTGAGTCAACTAAAGCATTTTTTTAACAAAGTCCCTTCATTTCAGGGGCTCAAAAGTAATTGGACAATTGACTCAAAAGCTATTTCATGGGCAGGTGTGGGCAAGTCCGTCATTATGTCATTATCAATTAAGCAAATAAAAGGCCTGGAGTTGATTTGAGGTGTGGTGCTTGCATGTGGAAGATTTTGCTGTGAACAGACAACATGCAGTCAAAGGAACTCTCCATGCAGGTGAAAGAAGCCATCCTTAAGCCGCGAAAACAGAAAAAAACCCATCCGAAAAATTGCTACAACATTACGAGTGGCAAAATCTACAGTTTGGTACATCCTGATAAAGCAAGCACTGGTGAACTCAGCAACGCAAAAAGACCTGGATGTCCACGGAAGACAACAGTGGTGGATGATCGCAGAATCATTTCCATGGTAAAGAGAAACCCCTTCACAACAGCCAACCAAGTGAACAACACTCTCTAGGAGGTAGACGTATCGATATCCAAGTCTACCATAAAGAGAAGACTGCATGAAAGTAAATACAGAGGGTGCACTGCAAGGTGCAAGCCACTCATAAGCCTCAAGAATAGAAAGGCTAGATTGGACTTTGCTAAAGAACATCTAAAAAAGCCAGCACAGTTCTGGAAAAACATTCTTTGGACAGATGAAACCAAGATCAACCTCTACCACAATGATGGCAAGAAAAAAGTATGGAGAAGGCGTGGAACAGCTCATTATCCAAAGCATACCACATAATCTGTGAAACACGGTGGAGGCAGCGTGATGGCTTGGGCGTGCATGGTTGCCAGTGGCACTGGGACAATAGTGTTTATTGATGATGTGACACAGGACAGAAGCAGCCAAATGAATTCTGAGGTGTTCAGAGACATACTGTCTGCTCAAATCCAGCTAAATGCAGTCAAATGTGAATTTCCCCTTGGGATTAATAAAGTATCTATCTATCTATCTATCTATCTATCTATCTATCTATCTATCTATCTATCTATCTATCTATCTATCTATCTATCTATCTATCTATCTATCTATCTATCTATCTATCTATCTATCTATCTATCTATCTATCTATCTATCTATCTATCTATCTATCTATCTATCTATCTATCTATCTATCTATCTATCTATCAAATTGATTGGGCGGCGTTTCATGATATAGATGGACAAGGACCCAGGAGTTTATTAAAGCAAAGAAGTGGAAAATTCTTGAATGGCCAAGTCAGTCACCTGATCTTAACCCAATTGAGCATGCATGTCACTTGTTGAAGACTAAACTTCAGACAGAAAGGCCCACAAACAAACAGCAACTGAAAGCCGCTGCAGTAAAGGCCTGGCAGAGCATTAAAAAGGAGGAAGCCCAGCATCTGGTGATGTCCATGAGTTCAAGACTTAAGGCTGTCATTGCCAGCAAAGGGTTTTCAACCAAGTATTAGAAATGAACATTTTATTTCCAGTTATTTAATTTGTCCAATTACTTTTGAGCCCCTGAAATGAAGGGATTGTGTTAAAAATATGCTTTTGTTGCCTCACATTTTTATGCAATCATTTTGTTCACCCCACTGAATTAAAGCTGAAAGTCTGCACTTCCACTGCATCTGAGTTGCTTCATTTAAAATTCATTGTGGTAATGTACAGAACCAAAATTAGAAAAAGTTGTCTCTGTCCAAATATTTATGGACCTAACTCTATCTATCTATCTATCTATCTATCTATCTATCTATCTATCTATCTATCTATCTATCTATCTATCTATCTATCTATCTATCTATCTATCTATCTGCAGTTTTTGTGACTGTGCACCTTTTAGTCAGGGTATTCAATTATTTGACCTAATTGGACTATGTTAGTTGTGGGATTTTTATATCTCTCTATTCTTTCTAATAAAGTCACGAATACACTGGGAAATTAAAATGACTTTTATTTCTTTGTAATTTGTTTGTAATTAATGTCTCATTTACCCTTTATTTGAGTCCATCAAGTCCTAGTGTGCTTACTACATCAATCTACTGTATCTTTTGTGTATTTAACTGTAATGTCAGGAGTCAGAACATAAACTAGGCACTGTTTGCATCAACTTCACTGATGTTAAGAAATTTTACATCCTAGATATTTATTGGTCTTTTCACACATCAACAGAACATAAAGCTCATTTGACCTCCCAAGCAAACAGTATGTCAAGAGCACCCTGACTTTTTGTCCTCTACCTAACTGACCATAAGGCTGTTTCATTCATATGACTGTCTCCTACAAAACAAACCTTACTAAATGTAAAAGATTCCATGGCATGGACTGTTTTACTATATACTATATAGCCTCTTAACCTTTGAGCAATACAGTTTTTATAGCTGGAAATTTTTTCTGGCAGTGATATTTTTCATGAAGCATTTTTCAATGCCAGTCTGTCATATCTTTACGCTAAAAAAGTGGTTTACATCAATGTGGTTTGTTACAATATATATTTCTTTAATGCCATGTACATAGAATTTCAAAGTTCTACCTGACTTACTCATGTTTTAAAGATATTAACCTTTAAAGTTTTGATTCTCCATTAATCAGACTTTATCATCCTTTTCCTTTAAACGTTTCTCAATATTTTTAATTAATATTTTTGTCTAAAACTACTTTTATGTCCAATTAATTCTTGTTGAAATGTGAACTTAAAAAAAACACACACAATGTTTCCAGAGACAATTTACTGTATATGCTCACTAAGATTTACTGTGGGTATTTTAACCTCTGGTATTAGCATATCCAGAATGACACTGACTCAACACATCATCCAAATACTTGTTCAGGTCATCTTTAGCCTGGGACGAGACGTGATTTTTTCAGAGAGATACTTTCAAGTCCCACAGGATGAGACTTTGTGCCAAGAGATATAACCACAGCTGGGGCCGAAAATACATAACAGAGTAGATGACAAAGTAGAACGTCATAAAGTGGTTCAAAAACGTTGGTGTGATACACATGCAGAGCAGGTGAGAGATAATGAAATTACTAAAATTTCGAAAGTCTCAAAAAAATGATAGTGAAGATCACATTAGTGCAAACAAATGGAAATTATTACTTGGTGAAATAACGGAACAGCTAAAAGAGATTGAATATATTGTTCGGATTTAAAGTTTAAGTCTGAGACTTGTAGATCATCTAATTTGTGTTGCCATCAGGGAAGAGTAGTGTTTCTTCCCAATGAAGAGGCATATCCCCATGAATTAAAAGATTTGTTGTTTGATGAAAGTGAAATCCACATATGCAAGCGGCAGAGACACGAAGTGGCTGGTGCATAGTGCAGGACAGGGAGTTGGTGAGCAAAGTGAGCAGGAAGTGCTGCCATCCAGGGCTCCTCAATCCTCGGGCCACGGGCCCCAGTAGGGTTGAGCTTCCATGCTCGGTTCCCGTGGCCTCCATACAGGCCAGGGTGGCTGCCCTCTCGTGGCCCAGGAGAGGTATTATCTCCCGGTCCTTCCAGACATCCCGGCTGGGAATAAGCCCCTAGCCAGCCGCCAATATATATATATATATATATATATATATATATATATATATATATATATATATATATATATATATAGTGACAGGGGAGCAGCCATGGGATGCACTCTACATTCCCTGGAACACGTGGTGACATGCCCTCCTGGGTTACATCAGGGCCACAGGTGTGGGACTTCAGGACTCAGACTTGTTGGGCTCCATGGCCAACCCCTGGAGGAGCTGCATGGCTTAACGAGCCTCTGTGGGCTGGAATGCAGCAACACCCGGAAGTGCAGTCTAATTAGGCCAATTGCCTGCAGACACTACTCAAGGGCCAGAGTTGGGTGGTGGAGGATAAGGTTGCTTGGGAGGAGTGGTGGTGCCAAGGAGGAAGAGAAAATGCTTTTGTTAGTTGTGTGCTTGGGACTGTGTATTGCCTGTGGGTCACAGGGAAGACATGCACCCACAGGTGAAGAAAAATAAAAGTTCTTGGTGTTTTACACGTGCCTCAGTGTGAGTCTGTGTCGGGTTGGGAACTATACAGTGTCCATATCACAATAAGGGGTCAGGAATATATGGACAAGCTGGCAATGAAGCAACCTTATGAGCAACAGGTAGAGGGGAGATACAGACAGAGCACTTATTTAGCACTTTGAAGGCATCTCCCAGCTGCTATAGTCCATTCAGCTCAGATGCATGGCCACCTTGACCCTCAGATTTGGATGCTGGCTTGGGTTAACTCATAGTGAACCGGGGGAACAGTACGGCATATAGGTTGCCTCAGACCCCAAGTAAGTGGAGTGATGCTGGGTGGCATGTATGAACAAGCAAAGGTACAAAGCTGTTGCGAATGTCTGTCGCCACTGAAGATCTAACAGTCACGGTGTAGTCTGCGTCGAAGGAGCCAAATGGTCCTTTTGAAGGCCACTCACCAGCAATCGACACAAAGAGGTGAATTATATTCCTCCATCTCCTTTACCCCCGTTACAATATGTTTAGTAATTTAGGATATGTAAATGCAGGAAAAGTTACAGTACTGAGATCCAAAAGGGCTTGGAGGTATTCAAATTAACTACTGCTTTAGTTTTTTTTATTATTTCTAAGGATTTGCATACTATATGCTTCTTTCATTTCAATAAATAAATACAAATACAAAGGGCAAAATGCATGTTTGTACCAAAAATAAGAAATGAGAAAGCACCTCATTGTTTTCTGAAAATAAGTCTTGAAATTAATATTGTGTTGTCAACTTAAGCAGTGGATGCAGAAAGATAGTGTTCTTGAGACAATGAAGCCTTATTTGAGGTTGGAAGCAAACAGTAGTCAGGATTTAATCCACAATGAATGTTTAATCAAAGCAGATCAGCAGAATTTGCCATGAATAATTTACAATCCTTGCTTCCAGAAGCAGGCTTTTTGTTTTGTTTTTGTGATTGCAGTGTTAATCATAAACTGTTGGGTGCAGATGATCTACAATAAGGCATAACCACATTTTTTGTATGCTGTTTAAGTATGGCGGGGTGCTTGTATGAATATTTATTATTTACATTTAATTTATGTATAATACATTTTGTCATGCCAAGTACAAAAACACCTTTATATTTAAGCAATAAGAGTAATTTTGGTCTAAAAAGGATATGCCTAGTACTACACACTACTATATTATAACCATGTCTTTTGGTAAATGTTAGTGGATTTTCTCACCCTGAGAGCTCCATTAATATTGACCTGAGGAGACACAGATTAAGATGAGCTATACAAGCAAATGGAAATCTGTTTAGAAGTCAGAACAGTTAATTTATAAAAAAAAAGAAGGGAGATTGTGCAATTTTATTTATACATTAAACGTCTGATGAATAAACATTATGGCTACTTAGAGCTAAAGTGTAAATTAGGAAATTATGTAACTTAATTTTTATTCTGATTATTAAACAAAAATCTGACAACATGCCCTTTTTTCCTCTGGAAAGTTAGTTTGAATTATTTATTTATTTATTTATTTATTTATTTATTATATTTTTGCATATTGAACTTGATAGACATTAAATTACATTACAGAACATTAGGCAAAGAGTGACAAAACTTTTTTTATTAAAAATATTTTTCATGTTTATATAAAGAAAACTAAACTAATGTGAATAAAACATTACACTTAGTAGAAATACTAATTAATGCAACCTGCTCTCTGCCTTCATCTTGTAAGACTTGCTGTTTCTCATTCATCAGGTTCACCCTTCGGAAACTGTGTATTAGTACTTTTACACAAGAACTGTATGGTTCTTTTCCAAATATTTTTTTCTGACCCCAAAACTAATTTATTACTTTTAATGCTGAAATATATTCTTGCTGTAGTTTTGTTAATACTCAAATCTCATACAAGTTATATTCCTAGTTTGCACCTATTGTTGCCGATGCGTGCTCTAATTTGTATACAGCCTAAAGATTCAGAGAACAACAATAACTTATTTCTTGAATAGCCCAAAATCGCACAAGGAATGCCTCAGTGGGCTTCAACAGGTCCAGATTTTGACAGCCCCCTAGCCTTGACACTCTAAGAAGACAAACTCCCAAAGAAATCTTGTGAAGGGCAATAACAGACTGATAGGTGAATGGGTAGCTTAAGCATACTTATTGAGCTATTTATGTTTGTTTCAGAATGTAACAGGGTTCACTTATAGTAAAGGTGTTACCTGTGGCAAAAGGTGTATACTAAAGGGGAGTACAAAAAAGATCTGTACTTAAAAACAAGAAACCATGTTCATACTGTACTTGAGAAGACTTTACAAGTATCAGTATGGTTACAAAGGAGTACCCAATGCTTACTGGATTAAATGGTGGTTTAGAAATATTTACTTTGTAAGCAGTAAATGTAGCTCAGCTAAATTATGTATGCATATATCAAACACTCGTTAAAAAGGGTACTGCAGAAAACTAATGGTCATGGTGGGCCATGGGTAATGTTTTGAATTTCGATGAAAAAGGCACCTTTAAATAATTCCAAGGGCCTTGAATATGACACCCCTGTTTATAATGATCTCTTCACTTTGTGTGTTTAACTAAATAAAGTCGCAATTTAATTAATATATTTAGTATCTTCTCCACTAATTGGTATGCACGTACAACTGCTTCTCTATTTGTCCCATTTTTATTGCGCATTCTGTATCATATCAAGATATTTTTAATTGTATGAATTGTTTATTTCATTAATGATATCACAGCAGATTAAACAAATGGCCTGGGTCTCTGACAAAAACATTTTTCAAGAGAAGAAACCATTCTGATGATTTCCAAATCTTACTATGTTCCCAAAATATTGAGTTGAGAATCTTATGTCACATTTTTTTAAAGTTGCATGCTCCTGGTGCTCTTCTTGCTGCCTGAGGTTCTAGTTATTAGGAATTATTGTTCATCTTTTCCTATTGTAATCACTTGATTACTTTGGGGTTATATTTTTAAGTAATGTATATAAACCATATTCTGAAATTGGTTACTGTAAGTGGGGCAACATAAAACTTATTAATGGAAAAACAGAAACACTTGTAATCAAATTATAATTTAGTTACTACATTAAGATGTAAAGAACTTTCTAGTAAATTACTTTGGTGTAATAAACACAAAGTTATTTGTTATGTAAATATGCATTACTTACTAACATTAGCATGCAATTGTGTGGGAATAAAAACATTAATGTATTTCATGGGGAAAAGGAATGAACAAGTGTATTTGTCATCATAACAAGGATAATAAAGTAATTCATCATCATCTTTCAGTTTAAAATAAATTATGCTTTCCTATCATTGCTTAACGACCTGCTGTCATTTTGAAAGAACATTTTGGAGAAATGGCAAAAGTGTTTAAAAGTCTCTCCAAAGTGATGGTGGCAGACAATTAAGTTATTATCCATCAAAACCTTTAGACTTGTAGATTTCTATTTAAAGCATAATTTTTATCTGACTTTTTTCCAACATGTAACCCTGATCTCATATTGATAAGATTAAGACCAAATCATTACTAATTACAGGTGAAAATGCTGCTCTTTTGTATTTTAATATTTACTTTATTCTTTTATATTATTTTGACAATTGTGATGGCAAAGCACTGAAAAACAACAAAGGCAAAATCTGACATTGATGAAAAAGTCGGGCATTATCAAGCAGATTCATCTTCAGTAAGCCCAGAAACTAATCACTCAGTTTTTCTCCACATTCCAGAAGTTAGTGGGGTTACAGGGTAATAGTGATTTTTCTGCACAGGTTCTGCATGATTAATTTCTAATTCAAAATTTCCAATGGCAAAAAAAAAATATTTTTATTATTATGTTTTTTTTTATTTAATAGAGCACCTCTGCCATGTTGTGAGCACTTAGATATGTAAAAAGAAACAACACAAACAGGACTAAAAAGGTTTAAGAAATAAAGCTCAATAAAAATATTGTGTAGAAGCTATCTTTACAACTTTTCATTTTTAAAAAATGATTAAATATCTTTTAAAAAAGCAAAGTCAGTAGATCTGTATGAAGGCCGTACTCCCATGGAATATAGAGAGCACAGCAAGATTGCCTGTATCAGTGAACTGGAATAGGCAAACTGAAGTACATGTATGATGCAGGAGGTTGCTGTGGTAGTGCTGTGGAAGGCCAGAAAAAGATTTATAAGTTAGAAAAAAGGATATTGTATTGAGTCCTAAAAGACAGAGGAAGCCATTGTTGAAGAACAAAATGAGCATTATGTGATCACTCCTGTAAATCTAAGGACTTTGGCAGAAGTGCATTGAATGAACAGAAGTTGACAAAATAGATAAGAAGGAGTACCAGGTAATAGAGAGTTAGAGAAGTGAATCAAAAAGGTGACAAGACATGGAAAAGTTTTTATGTGTTACTCTAGGATGACAATGAGAAGGTAAACATGAGATTGTGACGATGGAAACCACTGTAATTAGAAGGTGTGTATAGTAAGGACAGGATAAGAGCCACTGGGGGGTTTTTCGGGGGGGGGGGGGGGGCAAGTTTTCATTACAACTAATTTCTTAATTAGAAACTAATTTCAGATTTGGATGGAACACTATTTAATTAGATATTCTGCTCCCTTTACTTGCTTAATGATGTTCACATTTGGATGACAAAAGGCAGTTAATTGCATTCTGGTTAACAAAAAAGCAAACAAATGAATAAATAAATAACTTGCAATTCTTGACCAGCAAGCACATTGCAGTGAAACTAAAAGTGACTAAATGTTTTAGAAAATAAGTTTTTCCTAAGTTTTAAATAAAATTAAAATTTACATTAGCATTCAACAGAGACTCTGAGTGAGCAGTGTGATTGAACAACACGTTCAAGTAAGAAAACTGGTGCTGAACATAAAGAGCATGCTGGAAAGAAAGCCTGCTACATTCTTTTAACTGAATATTTGGCAATGCAAATTCTCTCACTTACTTAATACAATTTAGGGTCATGGGGAGAAAAAAAGTGTTTTCAGGCTGCAACAGGCACAATATATGAATCAAATCTGGACAGGGTATGGGTTCATTGCATAGTACACTCACATCCCATAACCTCCCTAAATCAGTCAACATCAAAAACCAGCCAAAATACGTTAAACCAGAAATTCTGAAACACTAGAGAAAACAAATGTTTACAACAAGTGTTGTAATTTACAGTGCTAAATAAATAGATAAACTCAATGAGGCTGATCTCTACTGTTTTGTCACTCCAACATCATATCCAGTATATGTCACATTAACGTTGGCAGGCAACCTAATCAGATGGACAGGTTCAAAAGCAAGCAACATTTGGAAGGAGAGGCAAAGTTGAAACTCAGGCAGTCAGTGACAGAATCAAAATCAACTAATATGCATAATTTGGAACACAAAGACTTCTAGAATGTTGATGACTACCAAAAATAAAGGTAAGCCTAAATAAGCTTCAAGTCTAAGAACTTGAAGACAGAGATCAAAAACAGTTTTTAGGCAACTTTGTAAACAAGGGCTCTTTGGTAAGATGTGGTTTAAGGTATGATTTAGGCCCAGAGAAAGTCAAACAGACTTGCAGGATGAATATTGTGATTTTGGAAAACTCTGTGCACTTGAACAACAAAAGAAAAAGTTTATGGCACCAATTCCCCAGTGTGTTAACAATATGGACACTAATGAATGACATTGCTGCTTAAGTAAATTAAATCTTTTTGCTAAGCTAATGCTGTAGAGTTAAATGACATAAGCAACTACAAATTTCCCATTATCTGTTTGTACTATATTAGAAAACAGCCACACATTTATACAGAAACCCTGCAATTATAAAGGAAATAACACAACAGCTTTCAGACTACCCACCAACCCTTTGTGACAAAAGCATAGAGGAGTATGAAGCATGCATAGATTGGTGCTTTGCTCATGGCAATGTGTGACCAGTTGGCTATATAATCCACAGAGATAAAATTATAATCCAGAGATAATATGTGTGCACTGTAATACACACAGACTTACATTCTTTGCCAATTAACAGCAAGGGTAACAGAATAACACAAAATAACTTCAACAAGACCCAGTATAAATTTAGATATGTTTCAACACAGCAATAAATTAAATGAGTTGTGAAAGCATTTTAAGCCAAATGTAGTAATGTTCCTTTTAAATTGTTTGTGAGACATTTTCATTGATGTACAATACTTGACAATGAGTCTGTTGGGATTTCACATTAATAACTATTTTGTTATAATTTGGCTGGCTCACAAAATGTAAAATAGTCTTTGCCTTAAAAATAGGCTTCAAGGCTCCAGAAGAGGTCTTGAAACATAAATAGGTCTTGCTTTAAAATGCTTGAACAGGCCTGTGGCCTGCACTAAAAAATACTGAAACAGGAGAGTAGAACCATGAAATCCCTTCCCCAAGAACAATAGAAAATTTCTATAATAAAGTTGTATTCAAAAACAAAAATACAAAAACTAAATCTGGAGAACCTTCAGAAAGATCAGAAATAATTACGAGTGTTACTAAAAACAGGATTCCAAAAACAGTGAGTCCAAAACTAAATCAAAAATCAAATCAAAACACTGCAAAGAGTTCATTAACCAAAAAATAAAAAAAATATGACTACTAGTAGATTGTATCACAACAGAACTGAAAAATTTCCTTTTGTTTCATTGAGTCTTTGAACAAGAATTGGTCAATTATTTTGAGGAGAATGAATATATAGGTTGTAAGCTTATTTTGGCCATATTCAAAATACTTCTTTTCACAATTTAAGAGGCACCTTTTTGTTCTCCGAGGTTGAAGAAATTAACACTACCTTAACAACACTGTGTGCCATTACGTCTGGTTTTGTATCTACAAGCAAAAGAAAACGTTTCATGTTAAATGGCCTGTAAATGACTTTAGCTTATTTGGTCAAGCGAAGCTACAGCTACTTAGATACATTACAGCCAAAATAGACACACAAAAGCAGAAGGATGAGAGTGAACCTTGCAATAGGACAAAATAGGCAATATGATCAATATCTCCTCCTGAAAAAAAAGCTGTTTTATGTGAATTTGACATCACAAACATTTTAATTTTAATCTCATGAACACACTGAAGAGTGACCGTCTGATGATGCAATATTCATGAGGGGTAATTGAGGGGGTGCAAAAGAGAGGCCCCCATTTCCTGTCCCTCATTTCTTTCTATTCAAGTCCCTCATTTCTTTCTATTCAAGTAGGTTAACCATACTTTCATTTCATGGGTAAGGAAATGTTCAATGATCTCTGCCTTAAATGCATTTCTTCAAATGCTTATGTAATTATTTAAATAAAATTAAACATACTAGGCTAGAACAGGGTCACATTATGACTATTTTTCTATTTATTGATAGGAAAATGTTTCCTTGCAAGTTAACATAAACACTACCCTAAATCATCATGACACATTTTATCCATTTAAAAGCTGTACAATTTGGTCATTATCTTTGACTGGCAATTATAAGTTGTTAAGTAATTGACTGTTGAGCTGAGAGTGAACAAGCCAGTTTATCTGTTATTTTTTTTTGTTTGTTTTATAAACAAATTCCCCAGTTGCGTTTTCAAACTCTTACTGCCACAACTGAGAGTAGAAACAGAATATAGTGACGTTAAATGTATTTTGCTTTCTGTATCACAAGCTATACTATCGGTCCACCAGTCCTTACCTCACACTATTGAGGATGGAAAAATGTAGTTGAATGAGAAAACAGCTAGAAAAAAGGTAATTATGTGTTGAAAGAGAACAATGGAGTATGCCTAGTCATAGGATTTTAACAGTGGTTATTATTGATTAGCAGCCAAAAATGGTTGAACTGTGCTTCAGGCATCATTGATATTATGTTCCTTTTAATATGGGTGGCTTCTAAGATAAGACTTTTCTGAAAGTTGAAAATATCTACAGAAAGTACCTATAACTTGTCAGTGTCAAAAAAATATTAGGTGATGATGTTAACTGGCTGGGCATTGTTTACTGGGATATTCTGTGAAAATGCACTGACAATAAACAAGACAGCATATTCATAGGATTAATGTTTATGTTCTCACGTTGTCCTACTACTGGAGAAAGTTCTATCCCCAGAGTTCCTTTAAGAGTCTGTCGAAAATAAAATTTGAAAATCTGAAACCTGGCAGATTGCTTTTGAAGTTACAATATTTTGCTGTTAGTGTATGAAAATCTCAATTACATACCTTGGTGATTTTTAAAATGTTCTAAGGAGGACAATGTGACATGACTAAAATTAGTTTAATAATAGAATTGTAGTAAAGCTCAGAAATTACTTTTGAGTCATGTACAGCTTCCATTAGGAGGGGATATAACCATTTAAATAATTAAATCTGTTTAAAATAAAAAATAAAATTTAAGTTATGAAATATAAAGTATGACAAAACGTACTGTACATTTGATGAACTTGATTTCATCAGTACATGATCATAGGTGCTGTCAATATCAAAAGTAAGGCAGGAAAAATCTTTGGTTAGGACTAAAGTGAAATACACCACACACTCACATATACCCAGCACAACCATGTCCAGTTTAATTTTGATAGCCAAACAAATTGTGGTAGGAACCTAGAGCCCTAACTGAAACCAGAGAGAGCATCTAACTCAAAGGTGAACCATAAACTGAGAAAAGAACAGTGCTATGTTGCCCCATTGAAAAACTAACCCTAACACCAACAATTTTTTAAATTATTGTATATTTGAGCTAGTGCAATTTGTATGTAGTGTGTAATATATTGGAAAAAAATGAATAGCAGTTAAGACATGTTTGAAGGGTGTGTTTTTGAAGACTTGTGAAAAGAAGTAAAAGCAAACATTGTCTGCACTAAGAGCTGTATCATTTGCAAATTCTTCATAATAAGGAATAAGATTCACAAAGTTAAGTGAAGATTTAACTTTAAGTACTATATGTGCTAAAAATTAAATGTCTAGCTGTATACATTGTGCATTTAAGGTCTGAGCCCACTGGGGTATACTTGCGCAACTTTCTTTGAGGCTCTAGCCTAGACTTTAATTACAAAAATTGCTTTAATTTGTTATGGGTAAAAGTAACTACTTTATAGAGCTTTTTTTTCACATGGGGACAATGCAAGAAGTTTTGTTTCCAAATTGATAAGAAAGATCTGGGAAGAAATGAGCTACATTTTTTCTTTCAATTATGTTTTGTGTACTTGTTTTCTTAGAGAAAGGGACAACCTTTGGGGAAACAAGTTTAAAATTAAATTATTTTTTATTGTAACATTTAAATAAACAGTTTCCAAGACAGATTTATACTTTAAATAAGTATCCTGTATTGTCATTTATTTGTATAGATGAAAGTGGTTTACTGAAAGTATTGTTTAAACTTGCTATTCTGATATTTGAGGTATGGTTTAAGCAAATGTGTTTTACTTAAAAATACACTTAATGCAGGATAAATAAATATACAGTATATATATATATATATATATATATATATATATATATATATATATATATATATATATATATATATATATATATATATATATATTACTAATTGGTATACTCTGTTACACACATGTGAAATGTTAGATCTCCCTGCAGCAGGTACACAGGTGAGTGACATTATGGTTCTTGGGTATCCAACAATATATTTAAAAGGTGAGACCAAACAACATAATTTATGAACAATTATCAATGTTTCACATAGTCATTAATCCCTAGAACATATATAATCATCCAGTCTCTCTTTAATGTAAGTGCAGCACTGAGAATATCTGTGATTGTACTCTAATGATTGATGTCCATCAATATTAAGGGTTCCCAAGTTCAGTCCTGGGGGACACCTGTGACAAAGGGTTTTCATTTCAATTAATTTCACAATCACCACATTATTCCTACTTTCTATTTAGTGAGTTGCCCTTTTTATTCTCTTATTTGAAGAAATTCTGAAATATGTGTATTTTTGACAAAAAATAAATATGTATAATTTCTTTTTAATTCTCCCATTTCTACAGAGCTTCCCTCGTTAATTGTATTGAAATATTGACATCATTGAATGTTAAAGGGGAGCAATTACCTCTGTGCCATACTCATTTGTTTGTTCATTTGTAAGAAATGTTTAATGTTTAAGTCTCCAGGAAAGGGTAAATGAAATGAAAACCAGAAAAGAAACAGCAGCCTTTAAAAGCTAGGCAATGAGATCCACTTAAAAGTAAGAATGATGTACTGATTGTGACTTTGATTGGAATAAAAGTTTGACACCACCAGGACTGAACTTGAAAACCATTGCTCAATGCCATCTTCATACAGTGCCATTACAGTGGTGAAAATCAGATTTTCTGAATGATGTCAAGTGATATCTGGCATTAATTTCTTCTGAAAGGCAACGATTATCTGATTGTTAATCATGATGCCTTTGCATTGCCACAAAGTGATAGGACCCTAAGTTATTATATTTGACCCACCTTTTAATTTAGTAAATAACTAAATGACAACTGATGATTCTGCATGATCTTGTCATTAGGGTTGTGCTCAAATTATCGATATGGCAATATATTGTGAATAAACCCTTCACAATATATGAACAGATGCAGTCAGTGCTGTATCGATATTTATGAATCTACTTTTTAAGTAGAGCAAGCATTAATGAGAAAATTATACTACGTACAGTGTGATATTTATAACATCCAGCAGGTGGTAAAAGTATTTAGCATTGAAAATGCCAGCTGTCTCACACCTCTTTGGAAGAGTTTTTGCTGTCGTAATTTTTTTTCTAAAAAAGTATCACAGCTAGCAATACTGTAAATGAAAAGTAAAAATTAATCTACTTGCCAGAATTTGAGCTCTTGGTTGATGTTTCAACAAGATAGAATAGCTCTTTCAACACAACTAAGCAATTTCTTGAACAACCTGTTAATGTTATTCTATATGTAGGGCAGCTGCTTTCTAAAGAAGTTTGTAACTTTGACACTGAATGTGCTGAAGACATTGAAAAAGAAATTAAACTGCAATTCTAATTTTTTACTGTTTCAAGCACTGTTATAAACAATGGCATTGAGTGTCATGAGTTCAATGCTGTAACATAATATTTGGTGAGTACAATGTGCCTCTTGATGAGAAAGGGCCACTTAATTAGTGAGGACTTGTTATACTTTGCTGGCCAGCTTGCCAAAATAAGTCCTGTGTATCCCACGGATAGGTGTGCCTGTAGACAAAAGGTGTTCTCCATAGCTGACATTGTCACTGCTCAAGGAAGCATGCTAATATCACAATGTTTGGAACAGTTATTGTTTCCTTAAAAGAAAAGTATAACTTTAAATTGCTTTCAATTAAAAAATCATGTTGTACAGTATGTCTGTTGTGCTAATTTGTATTTATCAGTAACACATTGTGTCATATTCTAATGTGATATGTATCATGTTCTGACACATGTATTGAGATGTGTATCATATTATGAAGTTGCCGCCAATATCTAGCCCTATATCTCACGCCTGCACACTGTTCTTCCACTTGATATAACTCATAGTCCATGCTTAATATTGGCATTTTGTTCTGTCATTTTTTAAATTGATTTACTATATGTCCTAAAATGTGACTTGAAAAATATCAATTTTAAGCTGCCTCCCTGCCAAAAACATATTTCAACTATTCTATAAAAGAACAAAATTAATTTTTTTTTCCATGCCTCCATCACCAGTTGGAATCAGTATAATTTATGGATGTATACATATTTACGGTTATTAAAATTTACATTAATGTAAGGGCAGAAACAGTGTTTGAAGCAGGCCAATAATTACAGGTACTGTGTTCCCAGGGCACCCTAACATCTTTTTGATCAAATGTAATTGATTATGCTACTAGAATTTACATGGGAGACCCCTGCTCCGCTCTTTGATTCAATGAAATACCATTGTGGTGCAATAAGTGTCACAGGGGACCCCTCAACCCCCTATTCCCTGCTCTTCAATCGAATATTATTGCATCGTGCTGCTTGATTGAAGTTTCACAGTCCCCACTTTGGAGCTGTTTAATCCAATTTTAAAGACTACCACCAGTAATTTGGTTCCAATTCAAGCACTGGGCTGAAATAAAGATAAATTATGTCAAATGCTTTTCAGCTTTAAAAATTTTGAAACCAACAATATTTTGTGAAGAAAATTAATTATTTTTAGGAAAAATATTAAAAATAACAAAAAAAACATTCTATGCCATTTACAAAAGTGAAAACCATTCGTAATGTAAGTAATCACATATCCAACCAATTAAAAAGTAGTTTTCTTAAACCTGGCCTCATTTTAAGTGAATGTGATTAGAACTAAATAAAACTAGCTGTTCCAGTAGTAGGATTTCTCTAAAGGTTTTTTTCTTTGTACAATGTAAAGATACAGTAACCCTGGAACCCAATGTGGTACCAAATGATTTGCTGTGGATCTTCCTTTCAGAAGTTTTCAAAACCAGTATCATCATTGCTTTGGCAGAAAATAACCTTTTATGCCAAAGATCTTGTGATTATGACAATTATGGGTTGAGGCATTAAGTAAAAATGCATTGAGAACCACATGTAGCTTTTTTGTTAGTCTTTCTCCACAGATTGGTAAAATATTCCATGCCAAGCGCAAACAGTTTGTAATGTGGTTTTAAATGTTTTTATATTTAACCAATTATACATCTAACCAATATAAAAGTAGTCTACCTAAACTTGGCATCAGTAATTTTGATTAGAACTAAATAAAACGAGCTCTTCCAGTAGTAAGATTTCTTTGAAGGGTTTTCCTTTGCACTGCATTCAGATATAGTAACCATGTAGCACAATGAGCTACAAAATGTTTTGCAGAATCTTCCTGTTGAAAAGTGTAAATGAAGAGAAGGACAATTATTTTAAAACCATAACATTTGTCACTGAGCAATGTGAACACTACCATTAAGAAATGGGAGAAATATCGTAGCATCAGTTCACTGAAAAGATTAGTATGCCCTTCCAAAACTGAAACTGAGGTAAGAAAAGAGGTCATCATAGAGTCTACCAAAAGGCCAGCAGGAACCTTAAATTAGCTGCAGAAATACATCTCACTAGCTGAATACCCAATAAATGTAACAATTTATTTTATTCAGCATATGTCTGAGTTTTGTAGTTCAGTTTTATAATATGCATTTGAGAGGCTGATGAATGAAGAGAATGAGAGAGAAAGAAGGTTGGATGATGTGGAGATAGTGAATCAGGAAGTGCAAAGGATTAGCAAGGAGGAAGTAAGGACAGCAATGAAGAGGATGAAAAATGGAAAGGCCATTGGTCCAGATGACATACCTATGGAAGCATGGAGGTGTTTAGGAGAGATGGTAGTAAGACAAAAGCAACTTTTCACATAAAACAGCATCAAAGTCCATGTGAAATTTTTATAAGATCTATTCATTCAAAATCATACAGGTCTCTCTATCTTATAAGACCAACAAAGAATGTTTTGCACTTAATTCTGAATGATATGTTTGAGGCAAAGCAGAACAACTTATCCCCCAAAATACTTTCTACTAACTTTCAAATATGGTATTGGTAAAAACTGTGCCATGAGACTACTATTGTTTAGCAGGTATAAATAGGAGTAAATATAAATAGCATCAAATATCAGGATATTTTACCATATTACTAGCCCTTCTATAAAAATTCCTCCTATCATATATGACAAAAAGCACATAGCTAAATCAGTCAAAAACTGGTTTGAAAGATGAAGGTTGAAGCCCTGAAATGAGTTGTACACTGGAGATCGCCTCACAAACTGATATAGCTTGAACCTTTTGCAAAGAAGAGTAGGAGAAAACAGTAACATTTAGGAGTGTCACACAGGTAAAACAGACTTGATGCTGTACATAGAATCAAAATGAATACACTAAGTATTTTTAATTCCAAAAAAATAATACATTTCTTTTTAAGTTATGTACAGTATAGGTGTTTACAATTGCAGAATATCTATTGGTTCCTTAGTTGGGATTGCTTAACAATTCAAAAAAAAAAGAGGAGCACAGCAGTTTTCTTCAGACTGATAAATGTTTCCAACTGGAAATCTATACAATTAACATAAAAAAGCAATCATTGTCACTGGGACTTAGATATTGCAGAGTGTAATAGGTATCACCAATGCTTTGGCAGAAATGACTCTCACTATATCCAGCTGTGAGCAGAAGTCCAGAAAATAACCTTTTATGCCAAAGATCATGCGGTTATGAAAATTATAAGATGGGGTATTAAGTAAAAATGCATTAAGACCCCACATGTAGCTTTTTTGTTGCAATTTCTTAAAGCCTTTCTCCACGGATGGGTAAGACAGTTTTCACTCATCTAAGCTTTTATTTTTAATATTGAAAGCATGATGGCTTTTGCAAAGCTTGATCTTGATCTCCTACAAGGCAGTGAGCCATTCATCTCTCAGAATGTATTTCAGGACTTTTCATAATGTAGGGCATTGAGTAGCCGATAATAATATCACAATGATTTATAATTATAAGTTTTCTTTGCCTCAGAGATCTAGTGTGCTAGGCTCAAACCTTACAACCTACTCTTTGTGGAAATTGCATGTTTCCCTGTGTCTCCATTGGTTTTCCTTGGGGTACTCCAGTTTTCTGCCCACATTTCCAAACATGTAAAGGTTAGGTTAATTACTGATTCCAAATTGGCCCCTGTATAAATGTGTGCATGAGTGGTCTGTGGAATGGTCTGGCTACCTGTTCAGGCCTGTTTGCTGCCTTACATCCACTGTGCAAGGAATAGCCTGTGAAACTGGCAAACCTGAACTAAGCAGGTTTGAGAATGTTATTTCAAAAGCAGCTTCTTTCATACTGTAAACTAGCTATGTTACCCATGGAAAATAAGTAATAAAATTAAAAATATTTGATATCTCTTGCTCTATGTGTACTTTCAGCATTACTGTTTAGTCAATCCTCGGTGTCTTGCCTGGCACTCCCTCTCTTGGGCACATTCCCATAAAGCCTGCTTCTCAGACTCTATCATTTCAAGGTACCTTTCTCACTACCTGTTTGCTTTTTGATTACCACCAATGGTAGATGAGCCCCAATTGTCCACACAATACAATACAATACAATACAATTTATTTTTGTATAGCCTAAAATCAGACAAGTAGTGACGCAATGGGCTTTAACATGCCCTGCCTCTTGACAGCCCCCCAGCCTTGACTCTCTAAGAAGACAAGGAAAAACTCCCCCAAAAAAAACTTTGTAGGGAAAAAATGGAAGAAACCTTGGGAAAGGCAGTTCAAAAAGAGACCCCTTTCCAGGTTGGTTGGGCATGCAGTGGGTGTCAAAAAGAAGGGGGTCAATACAATACAATACACAGAAGAGAACAAATCCTCAGTTCAGTATAAAAATAAAAATTTTACAAGTGCAGAGCAGAATTTAACAGTAGATGATATCCCATAATATGATTTGGATTTGTTTAGAGTCCTGGAGACCTCAACCATCAAACTGCCTCCCCCATTTGGCCATTCCACGGCTGAAACAGCACTGGGCCAGCCAATCCGATGAAAGGACCCCTCTACTCTACGATTCATGCGATCCTCCATCAGGGATGACTTTACCTTAGGCAGGCAAAACAACTTGGCACACAGAAAACATCATTCATATTCTTGCGAATACTTTCCTTCTTAGACGGTAACTCTCAGTATGTCTTCTATGCCTTGATTATTTCTCATTTGCCTCAACTTTTCTTACCTAGTACTTCATCTGTAAATCAATAAACCAAAGCCAAGAAGATCAATCAGATTGTTTGCAGGGACCGGACACACACACTGACATATTTTCCACAGAAAGGACTGACTTAAAATACTATGCACATGACCAAATGCAATTAAATCAAAAAAAGCACAGTTTTAAAGAGAATTAGCAAAACCGTTATTTTCAGGTGAACTATATATTAGCAAGTACTGGAGTACAGTATGGAATTTGTTATAAAATTAAGCAAAATTTAAACTAGTATGATAAGAATTTTTTAAAACACTCACATTTTGCTGTTAAGAACTATTGTCAAGTTGTTTATAAAATATGTGAGTTGGATACTATAAGCCTCATGTAACAACCCAATGGATATTTTTGTTTTTGAGTGTTAAGCAAAAAAATGCATATTAAGCAATGTAAAATGGCTAAACACATTGAAAATATAACTTGATCTTGTTAAAAGACAAATTGTTCAGACATTTGTGCACAACAAAGAATCAATTGGCTTGTTTCTCCAAATTCTTATAAACAAAAGTATGTTGGCAAAAAGCCCTGTAGTTCTCTAAACTCAATCAATGTAGTTCTTGATAACAGGTGAATTCAGCTCTAATTTTCCATTCCTCTACATATCAATTACGTTCTTCTTCTTCTTCTTCTTTCGGCTGCTCCTGTTAAGGATTGCCACAGAGGATCATCTTCTTCCATATCTTTCTATCCTCGGCTTTTGTTCTGTTACACCCATCACCTGCATGTCTTCGCTCACCACATCCATAAACCTTCTCTTGGGCCTTGCTCTTTTCCTCTTACCTGGCAGCTCTATCCTTAACATCCTTCTCCCAATATACTCAGCATCTCTCCTCTGCATATTTCCAAACCAACACAATCTTGCCTGTCTGACTTTGTCTCCCAACCGTCCTACTTGAGTTGACCCTCTAATGTACTCATTTCTAATCCTATCCATCATCGTCACACCCAGTGCAAATCTTAGAATCTTTAACTCTGCCACCTCCAGCTCTGTCTCCTGCTTTCTGGTCAGTGCCACCGTCTCCAACCCATATAACATAGCTGGTCTCACTACCGTTATGTAGACCTTCCCTTTCACTCTTGCTGATACCAGTCTGTCACAAATTACTCCTGACACTTTTTTCCACCCACTCTCTTTTTCACCTCTCTTCCACAATCCCCATTACTCTGTACTGTTGATCCCAAGTATTTAAACACATCCACCTTCGCCAACTTTACTCCCTACATCCTCACCATTCCACTGACCTCCCTCTCATTTACACACATGTATTCTGTCTTGTTCTTACTGACCTTCATTCCTCTCCTTTCCAGAGCATATCTCCACCTCTCCAGGGTCTCCTCGACCTGCTCCCTACTTTCGCTACAGATCACATTGTCATCAGCAAACATCATAGTCCACGGGGACTCCTGTCTAATCTCATCTGTCAACCTGTCCAACACCATTGCGAATAAGAAAGGGCTTAGAGCCAATCCCTAATGTAGTCCCACCTCCACCTTGAATGCATCAGTCACTCCTATCGCAGACCTCACCACTGTCCCTCATACATATCCTGTACAGCTCTTATGTACTTCTCTGCCACTCCCAACTTCTTCATACAATACCACAACTCCTCTCAAGGCACCCTGTCATATGCTTTCTCCAGGTCCACAAAGACGCAATGCAACTTCTTCTGGCCTTCTCTATACTTCTTCATCAACATCCTCAGAGCAAACATTGTATCTGTGGTGCTCTTTCTTGGCATGAAGCCATACTGCAGCTCACTAATCATCACCTCACTTCTTAACCTAGCTTCCACTACTCTTTCCCATAACTACATACTGTAGTTCATCAATTTTATCCCCCTGTAGTTACTACAGTCCTGCACATCCCCCTTATTCTTAAATATCGGCACCAGTACACTTCTTCTCCACTCCTCAGGTATCTTCTCACTTTCCAAGATTCACAATCTGGTTAAAAACTCCACTGCCATCTCTCCTAAACACCTCCATGCTTCCATAGGTATGTCATCTGGACCAATGGATTTTCCATTTTTTATCCTCTTCATTGCTGTCCTTACTTCCTCCTTGCTAATCCTTTGCACTTCCTGATTCACTATCTCCACATCATCCAACCTTCTTTCTCTCTCATTCTCTTCATTCATCAGCCTCTCAAATGCATATTATAAAACTTTTCATTTTCATTTACAGGCTAGGTTCCTATTTGCAAAATGTTGTGACCTTCATTTATTTGTGTTAGTATTAGTACAAGTAAGCAAATATATTTTTATTTTAAGTATTTTTTAAGGATTTAAAACAAAATTATTTCATAAATACACTGCTCAAGAAAATTAAGAGAACACTTAAATCACACATTGGATCTCGATGAATGAAATACTCATTAATGAGTAATACTGTGTAATTCATTGAAAAATAAAATGATGTTACAACTTTCAATGGAAACCAAATAACCAATCCATTGAAGGCTGGATTCAACATCACACTGAAAATCAAAGTCAAAATTTGAAGTCACAGGTTGAGGAAAATTGTATGAATTTCATCACGGCAAATCTTTATGCAACTCATTAGTGTTTATGGCCCCCATGTGCCTGTATGGACTCTCAACAATGTTTGGGCATTGGGTCAGGGCATCAGTGAGCTCCTGGACAGTCCAAGGCATTACTTTGTGGTGTTGGATGCACCAATACATAATGTACCAGAGATTCTTAATTGGATTCATGTCTGAGGAACTGCCATCCAGTTAATGGCATCAATGCTTTAGTCATAGAGGAACTGCCTACACACTCAGGCCACATGAGGTTGGACATTGTTGTGTACTAGAAGGAACCCAGGGCTCACTGCCCCAGCATAAGGTTTGATAGTGGCTCTGAGGATTTCATCCCTTTATCTAACAGCAGTCAGGGTACCATTACCTAGCATGTGGAGAACTGTGCGATCCTCCAAGGATATACTTACCCAGACCATCACACTGACCCACTGCCAAACCAGTCATGCTGGATGATGTTGCAGGCTATATAACATTTACAATGGTATCTCCAGACTTTTTCATGTCTGTTGCATATGCTCAGTGTGAAACGAGGCGCCAATGGTGGAGCTGCCAATTATGGTATTCTGTTGTGAATGTCAATCGATCCACACAGTGATGGATTGTGAGCACAGGTCCCACTAGAGAATGTCGAGCCCTCATGGCAACCTCATGATGTCTGTTAGTGACAGTTTGGCCAGAAACATGCACATCAGGAGTCACCTGGAGGTCATTTTGTAGAGCTCTGGAAGTGCTGCTCCTCTTGTTCCACCTCACACAAAGGAGCAGATATTAGTCCTGCTGCTGGACTTATGCCCTGTCCAGCTCTTCTCATGTAACAGACCATCTCTTGGTATCTCCTCCATGCTCTTGAGTCTGTTCTGGGAGACGCAGCAAACTTTCTTGTGACGGCATGTATGGATGTGCCATCTTGCAAGAGCTTGATTACTTGTGCAACCTGTTGTGGCAAGGACACTAGCAAAACATAAAACTAGAGAAGAATCAGTCAGGAAGGATAAGGAGAGAGCATGTGTCTGTGGCCACTACCAGCAAAAACATCCCCTTTTTGGGGATTGTCTTGCTGTTGCCTTTCCAGTGCACCTATTGACAGATTGATTTGCACCAAAGCAAGTGAAGTTGATTCATAATCCTGTATGCTTCCTAACTGGACAGACTGATATCCTTGAAGCTTACCTGAGTTGGTGTTAGTCTGTGATGATAAGGTTTTCCCTTATTTTTTTTGAATAGTTTATAATCTCTAGATATTTAGATACTGAAATTCAGTTTCAATTCAAATTAATTTTATGCAGCACTATTCACAGTCAGATGGCCCTGAGTTCTGTACAAAACATCACTGAAATCTTAAGTGTATTTTAAGCATATTAGAATAACAGAATGCAAAAGTACTTATGTAACAATATAACATATTTTACATTCTGATTAGCTTTAAAGATAAGAGAGACTTCTGGCTAAAGCACTAAGCTTAACTACCAAGGTTATCATTTAAATCTCAGTCTTCAGCACAATGGCAACTCTAATTAGGTTAACTTTCTGTGCTTCATTTTTTTCCAAATTGCAAATAACTGAACAACAGCTTTGTAGTTATAAAATGCCTTGTGATAGTGTGCAAAAAATGGAAAAGTGCTATATGATTCTTGTACTGTGCTCCCTGGATTTGCATTTTAGTCCAGTTCAGGATTATACGTTGTACAGCACATATTGTCCCTTTGCCATACATTCATTTTTTTCATTCATTCGTCACAATAATAGCATAAGTCTGAGTTTTTTAGCAATTTCTCTGGACCCCTGCCAAACTCATTTTCAAAAGTGAGAAGACATATGCAAATTGGTCAGTAAAAGCCTAGCTAGAAACTATGTGAAGGAGATAGGGTATGTTTCAAGAGGCACCTGTAAGGGCACAGTAGGCTTCATTTGGAACAAAAGGAACTGTACAGTGGTAGGGAGAAGCAAGAGAATCCTTGCATCTTAATTAATCTAGTAGTGAGGGGTGTAAGGATAGCAGGACAAACAATATGACACTAAACAATTTGGAAAATAAATATACTTTCAAAAATGCAAAACAAAAAAGAACAACTAAATAGTGTAGTATAAAAATAATGTAATATGGTTATTATATTTTTGAGGAGTTTGAGGCTATAACATATCCTAGAAATTATCATGAGACAGGAAGAGCAGGGCATTGATAATTTAAGAGACATATGTTTAAATTGTGTGTGTTTGCATGTTATTAGTTTAAGAAGGTTGTGCCTGCTTTAGCAACTGTATGGAAAAGAAAATATGTTTATGAATAATTAATGCCAAAATCCAGGTAATTCCAGATGGTTCACAAACAACTTCTTGCAACTGTAGTTATTTTTAAAATGACAATATGATTGAAATGAAATATATTGGATAGAGTAATACCACTTGCTTGTCCACTTCACTAATAAACAGTACAACCTTGAAAATGTGGGGCTAAGAATTTTTTTACAAAAGACAAAAGAAAAAGAATATTTATTATTTTATATGTTTATCATGTCATAATCAAAGGCATTTGTAGAAGCCTCAAGGCTGTGTGCAAATAGCATTTGACCATTTTAATGTAATTCGGTGTATGCCTAGTGCAAAGTTTCTTAATTTGCTGGCTGAGTAGAATTCTGTATAGAGTTTGAATGTTTTTATTCTTATATTTGATTTCCTTCAGGTAATACAGTTTACTGTCACTGTCCAAAAAGCATACAATCAAATTAAAACTGGCCCAGTGCCAGAAAATTGGGGTGTGATCTGCAAAGGACTCATATTCCATCCAGTTTTGGTTCATCAGATGCCTGTATTGAATGAGGATGTGGTAAAAATGGAGTGATGGACTTTTCATTCATAATACATACTGTACATAAAAAAATAGAGTATGGGTGGGGGAACTTCATTTTACCTGAATTAGCTTCAATTATATACAAACTAATGAAAACAACCTGTGAAAAAGGTGTTTAATTGATAAATAAACCTATTACATAAAAGTTCATGCTATAAATAAGTTGCTGCGCCTACTACTGTATAATCCAAGAAGTGCGAGAGCATACAAAAACTAAAGAACATTACAACCCAGTAACTGATACTTTAAGGAGAATGGATGGTGCAAATCTGTTTGCATACAGCATGAGTTAAGGATTGAGAAAACTTTATCAGAGTGGAAGTTATATATACACACATGTATACTATATACTGTAAGAAACATCACCTGGATGCACTAGGACACATCATCAGTGATGTAACCTGAGGTCATTGGGTATTTCGGGTCTCGCAACATCGTACACTCTCGCTCAGGCGAGCCAGCTGGGGTTGATCAATCCCCAGCTTGTATCCCAGAAGCGATCCACAGATCAGCCCTCTTCACCCAAAGCCACCTTGAGGCTTTCTCTGCAGCTTCACTTGCGGATTTAATCGCCCTCTTCTTGGCCGCTCCTGTTATGCCCAACCATGTGAGGACTCTGCAGAGTGAGCGCCCTGCAAATCCTCAGCAGCCAATTTTTATGGGCTCATAGAGTACCCTCCAGCCTCTGACCCTGCACGTCTCCACCACCTCCTGGTACTTGGCACATTTCCTCTTGTTAGCTTCCTCGATACGCTCTTCCCAGGGCTCCAGCATGATCAGCTGTTTTGAGGCCTCTGATGTAATGATCATGTCTGGCCGGAGTGGTGTTGTTATAATTTGCTGCGGGAACTTTAGCTGGTTTCCCAAGTCAGCCTGCAGCTGCCAGTCAGAGGCTGTGTGGAAGAGACCTGTTATTACTGCCTTTGCCAGGGATTGCTCTCCAGCTTTAATGAAGGTAACTGCCTTCTTTGGGCTGTGGAGGAGTTTGCTTGTCTTGATGGCTGCAGCCAAGCTTTCAGCAACTGCCTTGAGCACCTTGTCATGGCGCCACCGGTAGCGGCCGTCTGCCAGTGCCTTAGGGCAGCTGCTGAGTAGATGTTCTAGAGAGCCTCTTCCTGGACAAAATGGACACGATGGTGTCTCACTCTTTCCCCAGACGTGGAGGTTTGCTGGGCTTGGCAGGGCATCGTAGATCGCCTGCACCAGAAACAAAAGAAATCTCCCTGCATGATGTTTGTCCAGGTGATCCTTTGCTGGAGAGTACTCTCCCACCTTGTCCACGCACCCTGTTGCCGGAGTCCTACTGCCCTGCTCTCTCTCTCTTCCTCCACCCCTGCTCGGACCTCTTTCTGGAGTAGATGGATTCTCTCCTTGCCCTGGGCCTTGCCGACCTGGGTCTTTGGGAAGTAGCCTAGACCTGCTCTACCCTTTGCCACGGTGCCCACCAGAGCCTTCTGTCTCAGGCGTGACTCTGCCACCTTCACAGCCTTCCCGCGATAGGAAATCGCTACTTATCAGTCACCTTCCCCTTCTTTAGTACCATGGACCTTGACTTGGAAGGCTTAAAACTCATCCTTGCCCATGTGATGAGTCTCTCAAGTCCTTGTAGGATCCACCTGCTCCCTGGAACTGATGTTGTCGTGATGGTTAGATCATCCATATAGGCTGTTATCGGGGGCTGTCTGTACGCCCGACTTAGTCAGGGGCCCTCAGCATTCTACTTCGGCTGCCTTGACCACCATATTCATGGCAAGGGCAAAAAGAATAACGGAGACGGTGCACCCTGTTATTATTCCCTTGCCAAGCCAATGCCAGTCTGATATTTCTGACCCAGAAGTGTCCCTTATCCTGAAATTGTTATAGTAATCCAGGATCAGATCCTTGATTTTCCTGGGAACATGGTGGCGATGTAGTGCGAGCTCAACCAGCTTGTGTGGTATAGACCCATAGGCATTGGCCAGGTCCAACCATAACACAGCAAGGTCACCTCTATTTTCATGAGCTTCTCTGATCAGCTGAGTTACCACACCTGTGTGCTCCAGGCAGCCAGGGACTCCAGAAACCCCCCCTTCTGGACAGAGGGGTCGATGTAGTTATTCTTGAGGAGGAACTCTGTCAGTCTTTTGGATACGATGCTGAAAAACACCTTTCCTTCTACATTCAGCAGGGAGATCATTCTGAACTGGTCGATGTTCCTGGAATTCTCCTCTTTAGGGACCCAAACTCCCTCAGCACACCTCCACTGGTCAGCGACTTTCCCTCTTCGCCAGATCACCTTCAAGTTCTTCCATAGGTGCTGGCGAAGTGCAGGGCAGCGCTTATAGACAAGGTAGGGTACGCTGCTCGGGCCTGGAGTGGAAGCTGATCGGGCTGCCTTGATGACCTCCTCAACCTCCTTCAGACTTGGCTCACCCTGCTTGAATGCTGTTATTGGGAGGGCAGGGTTGATGAGGGCTTTGTTGGCATCGAGATCTTGATCCCTCCTAGGATCGCTCAATGTGTCCTGGAGGAAGCACTTCACTTCCTCTGATGAACACTCAAGACGCCCACTGCACTTATCCCCTAGCAGTTGTTTCGTAACACCAAAGGGATTGGCAATAAAGGCCGCCCGCCTCCTCGCTCTCTGTCTTCCCCACCTTCTGTGCCACTCTGCTCTGCGAAAGGTCAACAGCTTCTTCCGCAGGATGCTTTCTTATTCTGCCACCAGAACTCTTTGTCTTAATTCCTCTGTCCATATGTCATACCAAGCATCTTCCTAGCTCAGTCCCTTACAACTTCAACTGTGGTGTTCCAATCATCTATCATGTCTTCACCACCATCCAGCTAGCGCCTGTCTCACTTCCTCTCCGAATTTCTCACAGTATTCTTTCTCTTTCAGCTTCCACTCCCTGATCCTTGGTTCTATTCTCACTCTTTTTTCACCTCAAATGTCATCCTGTATTTCACCAATCAATGCTATCTAACTATACTATCTCCTGCCGCCACCTTACAATCTCCGCCACTCTTAAAAGTCACCCTGTGTTCCTCTTTCTTCTTAAAATATGTATTCACCACATCCTTTTCCATCCTTTTTGCCAAGTCATCCACCATCTGCCCTTCAGCATTTTTCTCCTTAACGGTATACCTGATCATCATATTTAACATTACCCCTTCGATTTCCAACTTTGAGCTCATCACTCTGTTAGACTTCTCTTTACCTACAAAACGCTTCTAACATAACATTTATCTTCTCATCTACACCATGGTGAAACAGTTTGTACCCACATCCTATGCTTCTGCCCTTACTCCCTTTCCACTTGGTCGTCCTTTCTTCGCTTTATCATATCAGCCAGCTCTCTCCTTTTACCAGTCATTGTGCCTATATTCAAAGCTCTGACTCTGAACTCCACACTCTTTTACTTCCTCCTCTTCCATTATCTTTAAACCCGCTTTCCCCCTCTTGATGTATTTCTCATTCTTTGCCCAGCAGTAGCATAGTTTCTGCTGATTCCCTGCCTGACAGCAGCATCAGTGGCGATCGTTGGAAACCCAGGCTTCGATTTATCTGTTATGGACATTCTTTTCTCATCCGCTTGTTTGATTTGGCACAGGTTTTATGCCGGATGACCTTCCTGATGCAACTCTCCCCGATTTAACTGGGCTTGGGACTGCCACTAAGACTGCACTGGCTTGTGCAACCCAGATGGCTGGGTTAGAAAATGTATTATATTTCTAGTATTAACCTTTTTCCTACAAATTATGCATTTGTTTTTATTCTAAATACCACTTGTTCAAAGACCTTATTAAGTTTGTATCAGTTTTAACCATTACCCAACAAAAGCTGAAATTTCAATAAGGATTTGTGAAAATTCTCAATCATACAGACAATATGGCTTTGGGCAATTGTCAGTTATTTATGGCCAGACCTAGAGCCATGAAACTCCTTAACAACATAACAGTACTTAATTGCTAGACTATTCGTATGTATGAACAAAAAAAATCAATAAACACACATTAATTGACATATAAAATCTGAAGCATAGGTGTAAAATAGATTGCAAATAAAGTAGTTCATTTTAAATAAAATTTAAAAAAAATATATAGTGGAAAAGGTGGTCATCAGGGCTCAATAGTCCTTTCCATTCTTTTAAATTAAATTCCTGTCAGTTGGAGTATGCAGAAAAAAGGTTGTTTATTTAAAATTTGGTTGTTTTGAATGTGCTTGAATTGATAATGTTAAATGGTATGGAAAAATATTTAATGATCAATTGCCATTACAATCGTATACATGACAATAAAAAATAATTCTCACTTTTTTCTAGATAATAGTTAATTTGACTAATAAGAAATGTGTTTTGTAAAGCATGCTTCCTGCTTACATCAGAGGTGTAATAGCATTGGAACTGCAATCTACTGTCATACATTTAAAACTGATACATTTAACTGCAAAATGCAATACAAAATCTACATCTTGTCCCCTTGGTTCCAGTTCATTTAAAGTAAGAGAACTAGGAGGTGAATGAATATGGAGTAATACTCATTTGTGTACTAGGCACATTCCTAATCTTAAGGATATACCACTACTTTTACACAAATTGGCTGTTGAGCCCTTTTGTCAAAAAACTCATGTGTGTCTTAAGAGTAATAAAATGGTCTCCAAAAAAGTCCTCTCTTAAAAACTGTACAATCATAATTCTAAACATATTTAAGCAATCTTAATTGATATGAAAAATTCACAATGTTTTTTTTTTCTCTGAGGATAGCCATAGAAACAACTCCTTATCTCCAGCCATTATTGATGCATTGCTGTGTTTAAAGTCAGGGTAATGAAATTCTTTCACTGGATCAAAATTCTGAAGATAAAGTAGTTATTTCATTCTAAATCTAAATTGAGTTCTCAAATCTAATTTTAAATTTCTTTTTATACATTTCATGTTATTCACTAGCAGAGATTTTTTTTCTGATTTGCAGATTTGAAACAAAAAAATGATTATTATTTTTTTTAAACTAGTGTTTTTTTCTGGCAGATCAATTTGTTTTCTTGCTTTGCTACAATTTTCTAAAATTTAAGGATTTTAACAAGAATTAACTAGTATGATCACACTATTGTACTTTTTACTGTAAGTCTTTGAATTGGCTAAGAATAAAATTTAAATCTAATTTTCAAATCCTTTTTATATGTACACACTATAGTCTAAACAGACAAGAAGGACTAAAATTTAATAGGTATGTAAAATTTAGTAATATTTTTATATAATAGTTTCCCACTGCAGAAATTTTTAATGATAATAACTTTTAAATGAAATGTTTGTACAGCTGTGCAGAATATATATTATATTAGTTAGATGAGACTTTGAAAGTTTGATGAACATATGTATTTTTTCTGAAGTTACTGCTGAGTATTATAACAGAAGTATTGTACAATGTAAAAAAAAAAAGTAAGGTTTCATAAAATGAAATGTCCTTAATCTATCCTTGTGGTGTTATCTATTAAAGTGATAAAGAATGTCACATTTCCCGTATAGTTATTGGCTAATAAAAAGCTAGCTGTGACATTTTCATTGTTCATGTATGAATTACTTCATCTGCAATTTAATGCATGCCTTTTCTTTACACTCTCAACAAATTCTTATTAATTGTTGTCACATACAGTAAACAATTATCTTATTTATGGTTGCCAAATCAGAACATTCAAGTCTACTAACAATCATTTTAAAACAATGCTTTAGAGCCATATATTAGACTGCATATTTTTTCTTACATGACTTGCATTAATTAGTAGTGTTTATGAGCAATTAAAGTAATCTAAAGTTAAACTGATATGTTTCAGATATGGGATTAAGGAAGTATGCTCAGAATATAATTAGATACAACAGTGTTTCTCAAGTTCAGTCCTTTTAGCCCACTGTGATTGCAAGTTTTTGACCCCACTAGTTTCACAGTTAGTGAGTCATTTTAAATCTAATTGATCTTATTGTATAATTAGCTGGTCTTATTTACCATTTCTTCTTCTGCTTTCAGAAAACCACAGTAGTGTGTGTATTTGACCATATCTTTAAATGCATTACTTTCTTTTGTCATTTTACTATTAATTTCCCTTTTGTTCTCTGGAGTTTGCTGTCTTCATTCTCCCCTAATAATGAATGATAATTGACATGGATACCATGGCAAGTGACAATGAATGCTGAAATGTTGCAGTTACTGCAGTTTCATGGGATAGAGCCCACATGCTCATTTCTAATGGCTTAACAAATCAGGACAATTGGAAAAGCAGAATGAAGATCATGATGATGATAATGAAAATCTTAAAATTCAGGATTAAAAAAAAAACCTAAATTACCTCCATGTAATGCTTTCTACATTACAAATTGTAGCCACAGGACTGAACTTACTATAAGGTAATGACAATTTGTTTAAGACTATCATAATAATTTTAAGTATAACTAGGGGGCTTCGCCTTCTGCTCGCTTCGCTCGCCAACCCCGATGTTTGGTTTTCCGGATACTCACTTTTAGGATTTTTTTTCTTGGAATTGTTTCTGTTTCATTAGTTTCACTTTTATTTCAGAACTTCTGTAAAAACAATATTCGTAATCTTGTGAGTCCCAATATGCTGAATCTTTTTAATGAGATCAGGATGGGTTTCTCTGTTTGGAATCTCAGCACAGACAAAACGATCTACATCATCAGCAGTTAATAATTTTTTATTACAAAGTAACCAATAAATGCATGTGCGGTAAATTCCGTTTTTGAAATTCTCAAGATTCTTTATTTGTCACATGCATAGTTATACAGGACAACCCACAGTGAAATGCATCCTGATCCGCTTATCAAAAACTGTGCAAAGTTAGAAGAATATCAGATTAACAAAAAGTCATAGATTGAAAGATAACAGTATAGTAGAACATAATAAATAAGTAAAATTATGTGAATAAAGTAGAATTAAGTGTTAAGGTGCAATAGTGTAGTGATTATTGTGAAAAAACAAAGTTAGACTGGTGCATAGTTAAATGAGGCAGTTTGTTTGTTTGCGCTACTGCGATCTTTACTTTCTTTTTTTATATTTTTCTAATTTTCCTACTTTCATATCCTCTAACTTTCTCCACATGTGTATAGCGCCAAGGTTTTTTTTTGGGGGGGGGGCCGTTCTAATTTCACTGGTTTCATAGTCTCTAACCTGCTCTGCATGTGTTTAGCGCCAACGTTTGTAAACGTCTTTATGAAGTTCTACTTTCTTTTACTCATTGTCTTTTAATTCTGAGCCGGATTAGACATGCTTTTTTTTCAATTCCACTTGTTCCGGGCTGATAATTACTTTCCTTATTTTCTGAATTTGCACCTCGATTATTCTTTTTTGCTCTTTTTTCTGTCCAACGCATTTGAGTCTCTTTTCTCCACGCTGCTTTCTTCTTCACTTAGATGTCGACATTTAATTTATAATGTACTGTACTGTCCTTATACGCTTTATATGCGTTGAGAGCCCTGGATCTGTGTGTGCTCAAATCCTTCACAAGACTGAATGTTTTGCTGCCTATTGTCCTATTTGATAGATTGTAAGTAGGGCGTGTCTTTGGTCTCGCGGGTAGATTGTAAGTAGGGTGTGTCTTTGGTCTCGCGGGTCTTTAAAATGTCTTACGAGAAGATCACGTATCATAGACTTGCTTTTTGCTTTCCAGCACAGGATTTCTTTTTATAATAGATAGATGATCAGATATTTGACACTTTTAGTGCATCAGGAACTGTGCCATTCAGTACTGAGCTATTAGTAATACTAAGAATGGGTGCTGCCTGAACACTCATTGACCTTTTAACTAGTTTTGTTGGGACTGGATCTAAGGAAAAAGTAGTAGGTTTCATTTTAGAATTTAAAGTTCTGACTTCCTGTTCTGTTATCAAATTAAAATTACTAAAGCGGTGTGTGTAAGGCAAGACCAGGGTTGCTAATGCAGTATTTAGGTGAAGTTGAAATCTGGGATCTTATATTGTCAATTTTCTCTTAAAAAAGTTCATAAAGTCTGCGCTGCTAATGTCTGTAAGTATTTTTGCATTGCAGTTCAGAATTCCCATTTGTTAGATTAGCCACTGATCTATAAACAGCACGCAATGAATATTACTGTTGTTATCTATTAATTTAGAACAGTAATTTCAGAAGGCCATAAAGAGAGCTTTTTATACTTTTCAATACTCAATGTTCCTGCAGTTTGGAAAACCTGCAGCTTTGTTGCTCTCCACCTATTCTCCAGTTTTTGACACTATAATTTAAGAGCTTCAGTATTCTGAATAAGACGGTGAGTTTCTATGCGCTTTAATCATTTTTGTTTAAAGGGAGCTACTGTATCTAAATCCACTTTCTAAGTCACATTATGAATTGAGGTTAGCTGATCTAAATTCTTTTCCACAATTATGCTTGAGTTTATCAAAATATCTTCAAATTTTAGTGAAGAGATACCAATGTGATGCATTGTCACACTATCTTTATTTTAATTAGCATAGTGTATTGGTAAGAGCAAAACAAATAAAACATAATTAAATAGTGATCAGAATTAATTACATTTAAGTAATATTTAAATTTTGAATCTAAACTCTATAACTAATAATTAGACATAGTCTGTGGTTCCGGTTATGAGTCAGACCATTTAAAATCTTGGAAAAACCTTACTTAGTTAACAAATGAGTAACACATTTGCTAAAAGTGTCAGCCTCCACATCAGTGTATATATTAAAATCCATCATCTACACTAAATGATCACAATATAAACTAAACCAGATAAAAGGCAGCCAAATTCAGTCATGAGCAATAAATATGGCCCTGGTGGTCTGTATACTGATGCTACAATTGCATGGGAATTTGTTTTAATATTCAAAACGAGAGCCTCAAAGGATTTAAATTCACTTAATTTCTTAGAAGCATTTTGCAGTTCATTACACAAAATTATCCCAAGTTATCCTCCTCGACCAGTATCTCTTGATTAATGAAGGAATATATAACTGTTTGGTGACACCTCAGCTAAGGAAAAATAGTGTCAAATTTACTAAGCCAGGTTTCAGTAAGAAGACTCAAATCAGATTTTGTTCCTAATATGATATCATTTATCAAAGCACTTTTATTCAAGTTTAATAAAAATGTTCTTAACTAGGATTTAATCTTTGTTCAGCTATCCGCAGTAGCTTGCACCTGTTTAAGTAAATGTCTGGAATGAAAATCTACAGTCATTGCCAAGTTTTGTGGATTTAGATTGATACTAACACCCCTGCTCTAGTGTGGGTGCGTGTTCCCAGACCGAGTTTGGTTTTTGCTTTGCCCATTTGGCTTCTGAAACCGGCAAAGATGTAATGAATAACTTCAGTTCATGTAATTGATGGAAGTGTATATATATATAGAGAGAGTACGTAATGTTTTGTTTATATATATGTACATATATGTGGAGTGAACCATGTATGTTTTAGGCTTAAATGTAATTTCTTAATTACTTATTTTGAAAATCAGCACCTCACATGATTATATCAGGACTGGAATTTGAGAGGTTGATGTAGACAAACAATGAATGACAAGAGCAACCTGACCTATGTAACTCATATTTTTCGCCATAAAGTGATGATTAAACTATGCCACGAAAATGTGCAACATGTCATGTTCATTAAGCATATGACGGATGGCAAAAATCATCATTCATGAATGTTTAGTGTGTCCACCTGAAGAAAACATATCGGCAGCACTGTAAGGGATATATGTTTTGATTTCTCCAGTGCCTTCAGTACCATCCAGCTACCCTTGTTAATTGGTAAGCTCATACAGTAGATATGCAGGTGGAGAAGCCAATTGTACCCTGGATAATTGACTATCTGTCTGGCAGAAGGCAGCTTGTGAGACTCAAGCACTGCGTCTCTGATAAGAATGTGAACAACATTAGAGTACCACACGGAAAAGTCCTGTTTCTTTTTCTCTTGCCTCTGTATAAATCAAACTATATATATATATATATATATATATATATATATATATATATATATATATATATATATATATAATTTCAAGGTCATGTCACTTACAGAAATGTTCTGATGTTTATGTCCTTATGGGAGCATATTGACAAGAGGGATGAGATAGAGTTTAAGGAGTCAGGTGGAAAACTTTTTTCTTGGTGTAGAAGGAATTGTCTGTAATTTTAACTTCAGCAAAACCAAGGAACTGGTTATTGACTTTCACCACAAGAGCTTCTACACACAGATACTGTTCAGGGAGTGGATGTAGCTCCTACTAAGTACTTGGGGGTTCTACATCAGTGACATTCTGGACTGGTCTTGTAACACAGATGAAATAAAAAAGAAACAACAGAGCAGACTTTTTTTAAGATCACTCGCTCCTTTAATGTGGGTAGTGACATACTTTACATATTCTACAACTCCTTGATGGCGTGTGTGATTTTCAATGTTATGGTGTGCTAAGCCAGTAATATCACTTCAAGGGATGCCCACTGAATCAACAAGCTGATTTAAAAGGCAGATTCAGTTATATGAGGCACTCTCAACCTGCTGGAGGTAGTAGCAAAGAAGAGAATGATAACAAAACCAAGTGCCATTTTGAACCATGCTGCACATCCTCTCTGATACACTAACACTACTCTTAGCCAACAAATTATTCAGCAAAGGTGTGTCAAGAAGCCTATCTATCTATCTATCTATCTATCTATCTATCTATCTATCTATCTATCTATCTATCTATCTATCTATCTATCTATCTATCTATCTATCTATCTATCTATCTATCTATCTATCTATCTATCTATCTATCTATCTGTCTTTAGCAGAGTTGACAATGGTATGTAAAACAATTTTTAATTGGTGAATTGGCAAAAAGAATAGCTCCACATGTATTCCTATGCTTGATAAAGTTAAATACATTTTTTCTTTATTTCTAAATTTTGTTTGCTGCTTGATTTTTTATAATATTAGCACAAGTCATAAATGTTTTAAACATTATTGGTTCACAGACCTTGATTTTTTTCTTACCCTCTGTTCAGCCACTTTATTTACTATAGTTTTGTCCTCCCTTTTTTTGGACCTTGATAAATTTAATGTCCACCATGGTAATTTAAACCTCAACCAAGATCATCACTATGTCAGGATATCAGTATAGAATAATTTAATGATATGTCATGTATGAAAAAAGAATTAAACATAATCCTTATGATATAAATTTGCTGGTGATGCCCACTTAACAAAGCTTGAGATGCATGCTCCGTTTTACTCATAATGCATTTTCTTAATTGGAGAATGAACACATTAACTAAAAAATTATCTTCCCTTATTATATTTATATCAAAATATCTTTATAGATCACCAGAAGAGGGCAGAAAAGTGTAGCAAACCACCTTGGCCATTCGCCTTATTGCCATTTACAACTAGTTATTTAATTTATTTCAGTTTTTGTCCTTTTTAAAAGAAACCTGAATCCTCACTTAAATCATACTTTTAACTTTGGTTGTCATTTTTGCTTCAGAAGGGATGATAACTTTGGCAGTAAACATTGATATGTAACTTGAGTAAATGGTGTTAAAGGTGAGAGGTGTGGCCATTGTGCCAGACGGCTGGGGACCCTACCCAGCCGGGATGCCTGGACAGTCCATGAGAGGGACGATACCTTTCCTGGGCCACAAGAGGGCAGCCGCCCTGGTCTGCTTGGGGGCCACAGGAATCCCTATGGGATGACGTGGCCACCACCAGGGGGCGCCCGGACAGTTATGGAACCCTGGATGGCAGCACTTCCGCCACACCAGGAAGTGCTGCTGGAAGATGTCCCAGGGCCACCCGGAGTGCTTCCGAGTGCTCACCTGACACTTACACCACACCAGGAAGTGTCATCGGATGGAGCAGCTGGAGCCCATCCAGGTTATTATAAAAGGGGCCGCCTCCCTCCAGAAGACGAGCCAGAGTTGGGAGGAAGGAGACGGAGCTTGTGAGGAGGAGAGTGGAGGTCAAAGAAAGAAAGAAAGAGAGAGAGAGGGAGAGAAAAGAGACAGTTGTTGGTAACAAGGCATTGTGGTGCTTATAGAAAATAAACGTGTGTGTGTCTGTCTTTCTGTGTCCAGGGGCTGTCTTTCCATGCCATGCATTTTGAGAAAAATGAAGATTATTATAATTATTGCTAAGAGGAATGTTGCAGCTAAACCCACTGAGGAAACAGGAACTTTAAAGACAAGTGACAACATCCAACATCTTAAAAATCATTGTTACTTCAGACTAAAGAAGAGAGAAAGAAAGAGATGGAATAAGCAGGATTTAAACTCCAGAAAGCATATGTGACACAACTAGGAGAAAAACTTCATTAAGTATAGTCATGAATGTTTAGAGATATTCAAAGATAATCAAGTAGGTTTGCAAAGATTTTTCATTTTTAGGCTGGAGATGCAATTATATGAAGAAAAATGTTCTCTCTGTTTTTTTTTTTTTTTTTTTTTTTAAATAACCCACATTTCAGTTTAACCCACACCCGAAAAGAATGAAGAGTTAAAGATAAGGAGCATATAAATTAATGAGATTATATGTGATTTATCTTCAACATGTAAATTAATGAGATCATATGGCATGTACAGGGTAGTAGTGTGTTTCCATATGGGTGGGGCTTTGTTGCTGTTGTATTATTTTTGACTATAATTTTAGCATCCATCATGGAATTTGTCATAAAATGTACCAGTAATTTAGTTATAAACTTGTAAATATCAGGCCCTTAATGCATTTTGTTTTTTTTAAATATATAGCATAATCTATGCAGTGTCTCAACAACTATTCTTTGTCTTGACAGAGTATTGCTGTTTTTGACTGTTAGAAAAGTAGTATCAGTATTTATTTGAATGTTAGCATTGACTTAATTACCATTTAAATATCAAAATTGCTTTAAGTACCATATAATATGACAAAAACTGTTGTTAAGAAAAGTCAAAACCCCTGTTCTATAATTCATTTCTTGGATAGAGTGCTTTCTGTTTCTGTCCAACACAGAATGACTGGCTACATGAATGGACCAAGTTCAAAATTATGAAATGCATTTTAGAATGGTAGTTCCATTTGCGGTACTACAGTACTTCAGAGTTGCTGCAAAACTTAACCACAGTACAAATAATGATTTTATACTTGTCTTGTAATCAGTTTCTTCAATTGTCCCTGAAGCATTTTTGAAGCATTAGTTATTAGTTATGAGTGTGAAAGACTATTGGGGGCCACATTTCAAAAGTCACATGGTTAAGCATTTCAGTGTTTGTGGGTTTTTCAAGGTTCAGAATATGGTATCACTTTTGGTAACTTTAAGAAAATGTTTTGGAAGAATAAACCAATCAATGTTTAACTAGACGCATCTCCTCTTTCAGCTACTGTATAAAGTTTTCAATAGAAAGAAATTTCTTTTTGTTTTTCATGGCAGAGCCTAAAATAAATATTTTTTTAATAGAATGATACAGCACAATAGTGAAAGCAAAAAAGTAAGACTGTATAATATATTGTATATAAAATGTTTTTGTCTTTTTGGCAAAATAATCAATATAATAATAACAATAAATAGAAGTAGAAATATAAATAGAAAAAAAAATTCATAACTAGGTTATGTACATGAGTGCAGACTTTGAATACACAGACCACAGTGATATATTGATTGTACTTTATTTCTGCCTACAGTTTAAAACCTACATGTTTTACCATTTTGGTGGGCTTCCTCCTGCACTTTAATTTCTCCTGCCAGTTTAAAAACATGCTGTTGAATTGATTGACTGCTTACATAGGACCAGTATGAGTGTTCCTTGTGGTGAATATTGTGTCTACAGCTGATTGGTGGAAGGATTGAATACTGTTTCTACAGTTAACTACATTTTATTAATTTTTATTAATATAAATCTGTGTTTTTAAAGGACATAAGAAATAATATTAGGTTACTGTTGAAAGACAATGTTTGTTCTTATTTATTGTAAAAAGCTTCAATAATTGTAAGTGTTCATTCCATCTTTAAAAAAAAAAAACTCTTAGGTTATCTCTTTCTAACATGTAATTAAAAGGACGTCACATGGTGTACTGCCAGAAAAACTGTGAGACAGAAGAAAATTGTTGCGGTGTTGACAGTGATCACTATGCTTACTATATAATAACAGCCCCAGTGACTGGCAAGACATCCTGTAGACCTCTGCAGGAGTGTCTGAATCCTGCAGAGTGGTAATAGGACCAGAAGAGGACTATAATGCAATTTACCAGTATATCTTCAACTGCCTTAGACTCTTGCAGACATTATAATGCTTTGTCAAAGTTTGGTACTTCAGTTCTATCTGTTTTCATAAAGGAACAAGTGCTGCAATATTAAACTTTCTTTTTCACAAACAAGACTCAATATGTTCATGTACGCATGCAGCTTTGTAACTGCTATAAATCAAGCTTTTATTTCCATTGCTTGTTGTCTAAAGATACAGTTGTTACAGTATATTGAAACAGGCTTAATTTTATTTTGGGCAGGTGTCTTAAATTATTTTATCAGTAACATAGCAGTATACCACAATATTCATTTGCTAATGTATATTAAGGATATTGTGTATGGTTTATGTTTCTGAATTCCTTTAACAAAAAATCAACCCTCCCCATTATTTTACCATTTGCGGAAATTAAAATTTTCACAATGCCCATCTGCTATGGTATAAAACTTCAAGAAACATGTTCTTCTCCTAGTTCTTTACAATGGGCTTGAAACTACAGTATGCAATTTAATTTTATTTGTTTTGCAAATACAGTATAATTAGTTATTTTGATTATTTTAAACCTTAACAGTTAATGATTTTTGCTAAGAAAAAAGTTAATTTCACACAAGAAGTTAAAGAAATTAAACTTTTGACAAAGCATACAGTAGGCAGTCAAAATCTAAACCAAAAAATAGAAGAAAATATTAATCTTTTTCAGCTACAGCATTAAAACTGCCTGCCAAATATTGTACAGGTCCCCTTCATACCACTAAAACAGCTCTGACCCATCGAGGCATAGACTCACCAAGACCTCTAAAGTTAAAGATCTTTCTGACCGGTTCCTCCGCCAGACGTTTCCAGCAGACCCTCATTATTCGTTTGGGTCTGCCTGGTCTGTCCGGCAACCTCTCCTGCCATCTGATCCAACTTACCACCAGGTGGTGATCAGTTGACAGTTCAGCCCCTCTCTTCACCTGAGTGTCCAAGACATAAGGTCGCAGATCTGATGACACGATTACAAAGTCGATCATCGAGCTGCGACCTTGGGCATCCTGGCGCCAAGTGCACTTATGGACACCCTTATGCTTGAATATGGTTTCCGTTATGGTCCAACAACTGAACACCACTCGGGTTTAGATCAGGAAGACCGTTCCTCCCAATCACACCTCTTCAGGTTTCACTGTCGTTGCCGACATGAGCGTTTAAGTCTCCCAGCAGGACGATAGAGTCCCCAGGTGCTGCGCCTCGCAGCGCCTCTTCCATAGATTCCCAAAAGTCTTCACCTGTGTTAATATTGGTCTTGACAATGACTTTGGCTTCAGCAGTGGCTTCATGTGTAGACAACAACTGTGTATTTTGCTTCTGTGCAGGGTGTGTTTTACTGTATGAAATTAAACAGTTACTCCCATTTAGATTTTGCCAGCTTTCAAGACATGCTTTTTTGATTTTCTACACTTTTGTCAGCAAAAATGCTCATCATGAAGTGGCAGCTTATGAAGACAACCTGAATATTTCAGTAGTCTTGTCATAAGTTCATACATTTTGAATTTATCACTTTTGCTGCAGTATTTTAACTTAATGATCTTCTTGTACCCTTGTTCTCTTCTGTATAATGAAATCGCTTTCCTTCATTAGTTTGTGGTGCTGTGGTCAACATTAAGTTTGGGAGTCATTCAATGGGATAAGTACCACATGTAATTGAAGATGAACTGATGACAACTGTTTGAGTGTGATGATTTAATAGAATCATCTATTGATCATTTACCCTTATCCAGCCTTAGCAAACTATTTTTAGGGTTACTGAGCAATTTTTATGGAGGTGCATTCATTTTTTTTACAATATGGTCTTTTATTTTTTTTTTTTTCAAAAATATCATACATTCCTGATTTCATTGTTAACTGATAAACAAGTGTTGCTGACATACTACCATCATATAGGAAACCTACATGTTGTCTACATTAGAACAGTCTAAGTGAGAACAGACCATTCAGTCCAACAAAGTCCTATTCACTTATATAATTTAAAAAAAACAGTCTAGTTTTAAAAGTTCCGAAAGTCCTACTGTCCACCACACTACTTGGTAGCTTATTCCAAGTGTCTAAGGTTCTCTGGGTAAAGAAAAACTTCCTAACTTTTGTGTGAAATTTATCCTTAACAAGTTTCCAACTGTATCTCTGTGTTCATGATTTTAATATAAGTCTCGATCCACTGTACTAATTCCCTTCATAATTTTAAACAATCATTTTAATTTCAATCATGTTACCTCTTAATTTTCCTTTGCTTAAACTGAAAGGGCTCAGCTCTTTTAATCTTTCTTCATAAATCATCTCCTGTAGTCCCAGAATCAGCACAGTTCTTCTCTGGACCTTTTCTAGCACTGCTATGTTCTTTTTGTAGCCTGGAGCACAAAACTTTACACAGTACTCCAGATGAGGCCTCACCAGTGCCTTATAAAGCTTGAACAGAACCTCCTTGGGCTTGTACTCCACACACCATGGTATATAATCTAACATTCTGTTTGCCTTCTTAATGGTTTCTGAACACTATCTGGAAGTTAATAGTGACAAATCCACTACGGCTCCTAAACTCTTCTAAAACTAAAAATACTCAGGTGAAAAGAAAATGAAAAAATAAACAGAAGTAAGACTGCTTCAAATAAATAAATGATTCAGTGTAAACTCTGCAGGTATATTGTCTCAAGATGGCCTTCTATCCTCTAGACATGAGCTAGCCTGCTGTGCTGAGGGGAGTGGCAGTGGATGGGTTCTATTTACAAGCCTGATGGCATAAGGAAGAAAACTGTGTTTTAGCTTTGATGTTCTAGCTGCTATGCTCTCATAGCATCTCCCTTGATGGTAGCAATATGAACAGTTCATGTTGTGGTCAGATTGTGTCCTTAACAATATTATTGGCATTCCAGAGAACTCTGATGTTTATGGGAGTGCTGTTCAAATGATATTTTGCGCTGATTTTACCACCCACTGTAGGTTTGCTGTATTTATGATTGTTGTTTTGGAAATGTTGTTCCCCAGTCTGACTGAATGGGGTCTGCCTGTTAAAAAGTCCAGGACCTAGTTGTAGAGAGTGGTTGGCACATCAAGAGTGGAGAGCGTGATGGTGAACATACCTGGTATCACAGTGTTAAAATCCAAGCTATTAATCAATAAACAGCAATTATGGTCACTTGACCCTAGTGGTCAATCACCTATACCCCCTCAATTCTAATCTGATTTTTACAAAATACTAAATCCACATAGGCTTCACCCCGTGTTGGTGCTTTAACATACTGTGTTAAAAAACAGTCACTAATCACTTCTAAAAACTCCTGCTCTTGTGCTCCGCTGTTTGCAATGTAATCCCATTTAATACCCTCCCCCCCACCAATAGTCCCCCATGACTTGCCTATCTAATATTACTTTCTCTAATGCTTTCCAGACAAAGCCACATGTCCTCACTAAGATGGGGCTCATCGTCCAACTGAATTGTAGAGAAAGATAGCTGGATTTGCTAGCTTCTAGTTGGGGTGTACTAATTTATGTTGTTTACTTTAGTGAACTACAAAGAACAAAATTCTTGAACTATCTCTATCACTCTGTCACAATACCACTTTATTTTTATTTTGTTATGGTTATTGCATATATACTTATTTACACTCTATGTATAGTTATTCCAAAATATGAACTAAAAAAAAAGTGGGAGACATTATTTTCTTCAGTTTAAACATAGATCTTTACATTTACATATTGGTTAAGGATGGCACACATACTGTCCATCCATTAAGTATTCTTTTTGAGTTTTAATAAGAAGCTTTACCTTACTAATACCTGATAATTGTGGCCAGTAGTGTTGACTTGTTCTTGATCAAATACGCAAATGTGAATTTCATCTGATCTTAAGAAAGGAATAATGTCAATAAACCACTTTCTGTGAACATACTTGTCTTGCTATCTTATGATTCAGTTATGGCATTAAGTGCCAGATCACAAGTCTGTTCACTTGAAACCCTGTGCCCTTCATTATAAGGAACGGTTTTTGCACTCAGGTGGGGTTGTCCATATACCTCCGACAGTTATACATGAGTAAGCAAAATCCCACCTTACACAGGAGATATGGTTCAATTTAGATGATAATGCAAAAGTTGAACAATGTGCAAAAAGTAAAGAAGCCACTAAATAAGGGGAGACACCTCAGTTTGAAGTTTCGACTAATGATATGTACTTTCTTGTATGCCAGTAGGGACACATTTGAATCAGAAAAGTGGGCACTTCTGGGCACTTAATTTGCTCCACCCTTGAATATTACAGTTAAACGATAAGAACATTGGATAAGAGCAGTCATCCTCAGGAGAGTGTTGCGATCAGTGTCACATTTTTATACTTAATTTACCAACACAGTATGCATTAATTAGATTTCACTTGCTTTAAAAATTTTACATAAAAGAATGCTAAACCTACCTATTAGTACAATTTCAGCATAGTTTTGTCTTTTACAAAGTTCTTTGTTTTTGTCCTTTTCTCCTGCTCTCATGCTTTTGGTTTATCTGCATATTGTCTTGTAGTTCAGTGCTCTCTTAAACTGAACATTTGCCAATTAAGATTATGTATTATGTTTAATCTGAAGTTATCTGAGAGTTGTATATAAGACACCAGCTGCCAGGACCACTTTGCATGAGTTTGCATCTGAAACTTTGTTCTTCGTCTCCCTTTAGCCTTTCTCCTTTTGTTGTAAGGTTAGTGGTTTGTTGAGACTTGTTGGTTTTGGAACATTTGGTAAAGGATATAATTTTTGTCATTAAGATTGCCGAGTATTGGTTTGTGGGCTGTTAGCTTTGATATTTACTTCAGTTATTGTTCAGTTATTATGAACACTTTCAAAGCACTTCCGTTTTTCTTGTCCAGCACCCCTGACTCACTGGTGTGAGAAAACTGCCACATATGATATGCTGTTCAACTTTTGATGTCAAGTTATGCAGGATGTCAAGCTTTTTCAAGTTTCTCCCTATTTTTGGTCCTCTGAACCTGAAAAACCCTCATCTTTAGGCCATTTGGGACCATATTTTGTGCAGAAAAAATTGTGGCTTCAGCAAAAAGGATCAAAAGAAGTTGTGCATGCCATATCAACTTATCCCAGGGGATCACTCCTTAATGGGATTCAAGTGGTCAAAGTTAGTCTTTTTCACAAAAATTCGAAAAAAAAGGGATTGGTATTTTAGATCTTTAGGGTATCATTTTATGCTGTTTTGAGGTTGCTGATAATAAATAAGATGCTATTTTTGATTCTTTACCACTGGTCCTAGCCCCCTTACAGAAACTCCAAGAAGGTTAAAAATGACAAATTTAAAACATAAGCATATGTTATTGTTTTTAGATAATTTCAAGGTCAATGATTATGCATGTGATGTTATTTTTGACTTTTGATACTTTACTAGGGATCTAGCCCACTGTGAGCCTATAACAATTTGTGAAAAAATGACAAATTTCTATTATAATCGAGAGTATTTAGGATTTCAACGATTACATTGAAGCACACATTTTAATATTTCAAATATTTGATACAACTATTCTTGTTTATTATGTACTTCTTTCTGAAGAATTAAATCATTACATGTCTTATGAACACCTAGATTTCAGGTGGCCTACACTAATTTGGACTTTTTATTATTGAATTTAGATTTTTAGAAATTTTTATTTCTGTGGTATCCATTTTGGATTCATCAAAACAATTATTCTGTCTGTTAAATTTTCAAGTAATATCTAAACATATTGAAGCTTCTGCCATATAATGGATCTTATTTGCAAATCTGTTAGTAGCATTTCTTTCAATGAACATGACTGATTATTTTTATGTAATCTTTCAGTAAGTTTATCATTCAGTAGCATTATACTTTGCACCAAAGTATATGCATATTGTTGGATATGTGCTGCTTAATGATCACTTAAAAACTAGTTTTACAGCTTAATTTTCATAAGTTCATAACTTGCAATTTTCTTTTCATGTGTTAAGGGAAGGTTAGTACTATCTGACAATGGAATATGCTATTTCTTGAAACTAATTATTTCTTATAAAAGAAATACTATAATAAGACACAAGAGGGTACAATGAGATGATCCTATAATAAATGTGCAACATTTAATATAAAAGTTTATCTTCAAATCATATTGTACTGAAAAGTATATTTTAAACATCTTTAGGTCACTTGTATACTGTTCTATATGATATTTAACACAATTCTACTAATAACACAGTTCAAAGTTTGGTAAACCTACAACCTTACTTAATTTATTTTCATCCCTGTAGCTAGGCCACTCTGCCTTGTTGGATGACAAATTCCAATTACTGTCAATTTATTTTTCTGCATTTAACCCCAGCACTCTATTATTACACAACTTATTATTATTCAGCATAGCTAAAATAAACTGCACAATTTCATGTATGAACAGTGCAATAAACAACATAAAACTAAACCACTATGCAGTATAAAAAGCTATATGCAGAGAATTATGCTATCTCCCCGCAGAACGTTTTTTTTTGGTTATTTACTCATTTTACTATTCCAGAACTTCCATTTTAATTTCTTCTGGAGGATAAAAATGGTTTTGAAGCAAAGATGGTGAATTTTAAGCCAATGTGTACCCTTTAGATCAATTTTTAATCTTTCCATACAACTATTTCCTGAACATGTATTTCTCCAGTGTAGGGCAGCTGCCCTGGCAAAACAGCCTTAAGAACAAATCAGACATGAAAGGGACATAAGTAAATTGCCAGAAACAGCTCTGAGCATGTACTTTTTTTCAGGGTTATATTTTTGACACTGTATTTCTTAGTCCGTAGCACATATAGTAAGGGTACAGGAAGCATGGAGTCTGTCACTATAAGTTATTTCTCTTTTCAATGACATTTACTTATGCAACAAAAAGAACAGAGATACATGCAGTATAAGTTTCTATGGTGGTAAACGATACGGGGGAATCTGCTACAAACTGTGTTTTTAATACAGCAAATGCTTTGAAAATTACACAAGTTATCAGCATTTCTGTGAAAAGGAAAACAGACTGTCATATTTGCTTTCTAATCTTTCACCCTGCAAAAGAAGGATAATCACACCAGGAACTGACTTCTTTTGCCTTGCATTAATATTTGTTTTAGCAGCTTTGATAATTTTTAAAATGCTAGTACGTTAATATTCCATTAATATAATAAGCTATAACATTTCATTTACTATATGTAAATATGTGGGGTTAAGATGGTTCTATGAACAGAGAACATGGCTATTCCTAAATTGGTGACAGGCCTCCTTTTATGTGTATATCTTTATATATGTGTATATATATTGTAAAGGAGACAAAAACCAAGAAAGATTTTTGGAGCACTTTGCAGCCAACCCTGTAACTTACAACAAGATGAATGAAGAAAGAAAAAGAACGGTCCATCACAAAGGGTAAAGTCATGTCCCAAAAGGTAGTACATGAGCTTGTTAATAGTCCATTTAATTGTGAGGGCCTCTCTCTCCACCGCTGCATGCCTTGTTTCCTGATCCAGTAGTTTTCGACTCAGATACATTATAGGGTGTTCAACACCACTGATGCTTTGGCTCAACACGACACCCAGACCTGTGTCTGAAGCATCAGTCTGCAAAATGAAAGTAGAGAAAAATCAGGAATTATTAAAATTGGTGCTGAATTGAGGGCCTGTTTTACATCACAGAATGTGGCCTTTTATTTCTCATCCCATGTCACTGAGTTGGGAGCCCTTTTCTTTGTCAAATCCTTTAAAGTAGTTGCCCACTCAGAAAATCAAGGTACTGTACACACCAATGATTGTACCCCGCCAGTCCTGGGGAGGTTTGGACCTGACTCTTGATTTTAAGACAGGGGCAGTTCATTATGGCTTCAACTTTGATGCATTGTGGATGTATAGTACCTCTGCTCACTAAGCAACCCAAATATTTTGCCTCTGTTTTCCAAAATAACATTTCTTCAAATTAATTCTTAACCCGGCTTCACTTAGAGTCAGCAGCACTACATGTACCTGTTATATATGGTATCTCTTTGTTTTAATTCTCTAACGCCGCTGCGGGGTGGGGTTTGTTTTGTTTTGGACGTGCTCTGTCTCTTCGTATGTCAGAGGACCGGGACATCGCAAAGTGGGATCAAGCCTCATGTGGGGAGGCAAAATGGGGGGGTGGGGGGATAAAGGGGGGAGAGAAGGAGAGCAGGCTATATCTAAACTATTCCTCTAATCCCTATATCTATAAGTATCAATGCAACAATAGGCTAAAATGCAATAACTCATGGGGAAACTTGAAACTAAGATTAAAACTGCCTCATTACCAGTGTAGCAGTAGAGGTATCGATCCACTTCTTGGCCCCTCGGGTACCACTCCAAACACCAGGTAAAAGTCCAAGACTCTTTTATTTTCTTATTACACAGTGCACCAAGTACCCTCCACTCCACACTACTCATATAACACAATAATACTCCGAATACAAATACAATTACCAATCCTCCTCTCCCAGACACTTTGCCACCCTACCTACCAGCTCAGCTCAGTGTACTGGGCTTTCCCAGAGTCCTTTATTCTCCCTGACCCGGAGGTGTTCCTGCCCAACAGTCCACAAGTCCTTATTCCTTCCGGGTCAGGGTAAACAGTCCTTATCTTCACCCCGGAAGCACGTCGTTTCTTCCTGTCCCGGGATTATGACGCACTTCCGTGTTATAGGGCATATATGAGTCCACGGGCCTCCCGACAGCGACTCCCAGTGGTCCCCAGGGTATCCAGCAGGGCTGTGTATAAAAACTACATAGTCCATGAGGCCCTGCTGGAATTCGGGGCCCGTCCATGCTGTCGGGAGAGCTCCTGCTGGCGGCCTTGGGGTGAGGGCCGGAATATGAAGCCGGCCATCCTTCACACCAGTTAAGACTATAAAATGACATTAAAAACTCAGAATCAAGGTCTCCATGATGGGACAGTTAACTTCGTGAGCTGGAATGTTAAAGGCCTGAATCAGGAATTAAAGAGAAAGAAAGTATGCTCTCACCTAACAGGCTTAAACGCTAAAATAGTATTTTTACAGGAGACCCACTTACTAAGCAAGGATCAGTTCGGACTACAAAAAGACTGGACTGGCCAAATATTCCATTGTAGCTTTATAAAGAAAACTAGAGGGGTGGGAATTCTCATACACAGAACAGTTCCATTTGTAGCATCAGATGTAGTATCGGACCCTGAAGGGAGATATGTGATGGTCATGGGCAACTTATATAACAGTAAAATGATTTTGATAAAAGTTTATGCACCCAATGTCGATGATAAGGAATTCATGCAAAATCTATTTGCATCCATTCCCAATGTGAACTCTCATAAAATTATAATCGCTGGGGACTTTAATTGTGTTTTAAATCCACTTTTAGATAGGACTCCTGTGACAGGGGGGACGACATCTAATACTGCAAAGACAATTACACAGTTTTTAAATGATCACAACTTATCAGAACCCTGGAGGTTTCTTAACCCAAACTCAAGAACATATTCATTCTACTCACCAGTGTATTATAGCTACTCAAGAATTGATTACTTTTTTACAGATAATAATTTCCTGCCTACAGTTAAATCATGCAAATACGACACAATTGTTATCTCCAACCATGCCCCTCTAGTCTTAGAGCTAAAATCATTAAGCCCCTCACACTCACCTCGCAGATGGCGCCTTAACCCTCTTCTATTGGCAGACGAGAACTGCACAGAATTTATATCCAAACAAATCAGCTTCTTCCTAGAGACAAACACGCCCACAGAGGTTTCTGCAGGAACACTATGGGAAACTCTAAAGGCCTTCTTAAGAGGACAGATTATTTCATTTCTTTCCCACAGAAATAAATTAGAAACCAAGAAAGTGTCAGAGCTAAGAAGCGAAATTACTAGAATAGATGAAGAACAAGCCAGGTGTCCAAGTGAAGCTCTCCACAGGAAAAGGCAGGCCCTGCATACAGAACTTAACAGCTTAACTACTAAAGAAACTGAACAACTTATTTATAGTCTAGACATCATTACTATGAACACGGAGAAAAAGCTAATAAGCTTTTAGCTCAACAAATTCACAAACAAGAAGTTCGCAATGCAATACCAGTAATCACCAACACGAATGGAGAAGAAATTATTGACCATAAAAATATAATGCACGCATTTAGAGATTATTATAAATCCTTATATTCTACTGAGCTCAAAGAAGACAGCACACAATCAAATGCATTTCTGGATACATTACAGACACCACAAATAGATGCTTTAAGTGCTGAGGAACTGGATAAACCTCTAACGCTAACAGAATTACTAGATGCTATAAAGTCACTTCAAAGCGGGAAATCAGCAGGCCCTGATGGTTACCCTGTAGAATTTTATAAGAAATTCTACACTCAGCTAGCTCCCCTCTTATTGGCAACATTTACAGAAGCTAGAGACAACCAAATACTACCTCAAACATTTCGTCAAGCATTAATCACCATCTTTCCTAAACAAAATAAGGACTTGTTACAATGTGCATCATACAGACTAATTTCACTCCTGAATAATGATGTTAAATACTCTCAAAAATTCTAGTTAGAAGGATGGAGAAAGTGCTGCCCTCGGTAATATCACAGGATCAAACTGGATTTATTAAAGGCCAACATCTATCTTCCAATCTCCGACGCTTGTTTAATGTTATATATTCACCAGCAAAATCAAACACCCAAGAGATATTACTATCATTAGACGCAGAAAAAGCATTTGATATGATTGAATGGAACTATCTTTTCACTGCATTGGAGAAATTTGGGTTTGGCCCGAATATTTGTGCATGGATCAAACTACTGTATACCAATCCAGAAGCCTCAGTTTGTATTAATAACATTTGCTCAGACTACTTTAAGCTAGAACGTGGTACCAAACAAGGATGTCCCTTGTCGCCACTGCTGTTTGCAATCGCCATTGAACCACTGGCGGTTCACTGCCAAAATTCTTATCAGATAAAGGGGATTGTCAGAGAAGGACTGGAACAGAAAATTTCTCTATATGCAGATGATATGGTTTTATATATATCAGACCCAGAAAACACTGTCCCTGCAGTTTTAACAGCACTAACAGAATTTCAAAAGATATATGGTCTTAAAATTAATCTGAATAAAAGTATACTCTTTCCAGTGAATTCACAAGCATATAATATTAGATTGGACACCCTACCTTTTACCATAGCAGATCAGTTTAAATACCTACGGGTAAATATCACAAGTAAACATAAATCTCTTTATCAACAAAATTGTGCCGTCTGTATGGAAAAAATTAAGCAAGACTTGCATAGATGGTCAACCCTTCATCTCACTCTAGCTGGAATTAACATTGTTAAGATGAATATCCTTCCTAAACTTTTTTTTTTATTTCAAAACATTCCAATATATATCAATAAATCGTTTTTTAAACAGTTAGATTCAACAATAACCTCATTCATTTGGAACTCAAAACACCCACGTATCCAAAGAGCGACCCTACAAAGACCTCAGACAGAAGGTGGCATGGCTTTACCTAATTTTCAGTTTTATTACTGGGCAGCAAACATACAAGCCATAAAAACCTGGACACAAATAAATGAACATACACAGGCTTGGTCCGCAATAGAAGTAAAATCCTGTAGTACTTCTTTATTCTCCCTGCTCTGCTCTCCAATAAATGCAAGTTATAGCAAATATACTAATAACCCAATTATGCTTTACTCACTCAGAATATGGAACCAACTTAGAAAGCATTTTAAGATGGAAAATCTTTTATCTGTGGCACCTCTGCCAGAGAACAACCTGTTTCAACCCTCGCAAACATATCCAGTTTTTAATACCTGGAAAAGTTTTGGGATTAAATTGCTCAGAGATCTTTATATAGACAACATATTTGCATCTTTTGAACAATTACGTTCAAAATTCAACCTCCCAGCTACACATTCCTTTCACTATCTTCAAATTAGAAATTTTGTTAAACAGAAATTGCCCAATTTTCCCCACTTTGCACCCTCCACAATGCTGGAAAAAATACTGCTCAATTTCAAGGAATTAAACACCATTTCCGCATTATATAAAATCCTATTAGAGTCCCTACCTTTCAAAGATCCAAGAGGACATTGGGAAGAAGATCTCTTAATCAATATATCAGAAAAGGAGTGGAAGGTAGCAAAGCAGAGAATTCACTCAAGCTCCATATCCGCAAAGCATAGAATTATTCAACAAAAAATTATATATCAAGCCCATCTGTCTTGCTTAAAACTGTCCAAAATGTTTCCAGGGCAAGCTCCAACCTGCGAACGCTGCAACCAAGCTCCTGCCTCACTGGGTCACATGTTCTGGGCCTGCACCAAACTAACATCATTTTGGACAAAAATTTTTAAGTGCCTTTCAGACAGCCTTGGCATCAAAATTCCTCCTAACCTATTAACAGCTGTGTTCAGTGTTCTTCCAGATGAACTTGAAGTGGAGAAGGACAAGCAAACGGTGATTGCATTCACTACACTTTTGGCACGCAGACTTATTCTGTTAAATTGGAAGAGTCCTAACTCTCCTCTGATAAGTCAGTGGGAAACTGATGTTTTATATTATTTGAAATTGGAAAAAATCAAATTCTCAGTTAGAGGATCTGTACAAAATTTTTTTCAAAACCTGGCAGGATCTAATCACTATTATTTTAGAATAAGAGAAATAACTATTACCACATTTAATTCCCTTCTCCATCTCTTATTTACCTATATATTAATTTCTCCCTTTCTTCTATTTAATGTTGCCTTATTAAAAAGCCCTAAGCAATTCTCCTTTGGCTTAGCTCTCCTTCTCAGGGGTGGGGTTTGATTTGTCTTCTATTTTGTTTGGTTATAAATTGATCTATTTGTATGGAATGATTACAATAAAAATTAATAAATAAAATATAAAAAAAAAAAAATATATGGTCCTCCCATGTCCCAGAATATATGACAATTTCATCGAGGTAGGCAGCACTATGGGCTTGTTTTGGATGAAGCACTCTGTCCATCATAGTTTGAAAGTCTCTGGTGCCCTGTGCAAACCAAATGGAAGGACCCTATACGGCCAATCAATCGGGGTACTGAACGTGGTCGTTTCCTTTTCGGATTCAGTTAAAGGAATTTGCCAATACCCTTTTGTGATGTCACGAGTGATCAAATACGGAGCCTTCCCAAGTCACTTAAGCAGTTTGTCCACCTGCAGCATGGAAGAGATATCGAAACAAGAGTCTTGATTTAACCGACGGAAGTCATTACAAAAGTACCAAATTTCTTCTGATTTCTGGATCAGTATGATAAGGCTGGACCAACTTTCCTCTATAATACCAAGATCTAGCATGAGTCTGATCTCAAGCTCAACTTCTGCATATTTGGCTTCCAGCAGGCAATAGGGGTTTTCTCTGATGACAGTCCCCGGTTTTGTAGCAATGTTGTGCTCAATCAGGTAGGTTCTTCCGGGTCACTCATTAACCATTTCCAGGATGGACAAAATAGTTTCTTCAAGCTCTTGTCATTGTTGGGAAGTCAAATCTGAACCGAAAGTAAGGTTATTGGAGGTGAAGAAGGAGCGAGGTTGAGCAGAGTAAGTATCTGGGTTCCTTTCCATGATTAATTCGCTAAGCAGGATGTCTGTTTGGTTGTTTAACCAAATAGTCGATCAAGCCCTTCCTCTGCTTAATTTCATATGGGCCCTGCCATGAGCCAATAATTTGGAGTGAGAAATGGGGCAGAACTCATGGAAAGTCAAGCCCTGGAGTGGGCACGTTCAATATTATCCATTAGGATTGGCCTAATTTTGCAAAATCTATTGCATAATTGCGTGAGATATTCCAGAATATTAGTGGAAGAGACTGCTTTCACTTCCCAACCTTCTTTTATCCGAATATATCCAAAATACTATTGGGTTGTCACCCATATAATATTTCAAAGGGTGAGAAGCCCATGGAGTCTTGTGGGGCCTCTCAGTAGCAAACAATACAAGGGGAATTAACTATCGCCAGTTTCTTTTGTGCTCACTAACCAACTTGCAAAACATCTGTTTGAGTTTCAAATTAAACCACTCTACTAAACCATCAGTTTCTGGATGATGTACTGAGGTTTTAAAATGCTTAATATTGAGTAATTCAGCTACCTCCTTGAAAGTTTCCTATGTAAATGGTGTCACTTGATCTGTTAGGACTTCCTTTGGGATGCCTACTTGCACGGAGACCTTGACAAGTTCCTGTGTAATAGTTTTAGTGTTTGTCACTCTTAATGGGATGGCTTTGGGATGTCAGGTACCGTAGTTAACTTTGAGTAAGATATGTTAATGGCCTCTAGCTGAGGTTTCAAGTGGACCAACAATATCTACCCCAAGTCGCTCAAAATGAATATCAGTGAGAGGTTACAGGAACAAGAGGAGTGTTATTCTTTGGAGGAATTGGTCACAATTGACATTCTGGACACAAGACACAAAAGCAACAGAATTGGGGTTTAATCCTCTTAAAAGTCTTCTCGGTACCTAAAGAGGTGGGCATGAGCTAATTCACAGACTTTTCTCCAGAACGTCTAAGGAATTGGCAACAATGGCCGTACCTCACCCTCATGCTATGGTACCCAATAGAGCAAATCATTTTATAAGACAAAGTGGGGTCCCTGTGGCATGGATTAATTCATGCATTGCCCATCAATCAGAGCAACCATATTCAAAGCACATTTCAGTGAATCATCATTCCACTGGTCACTTTTGAAGGAGGCCTGCATTTGTTTAAACTTAAAATATAAGGTTGAAACGGTATAGGTGGCAAACTCCATTTCAATGGTTTCATCAGAGTGCGATGGTATTACATTACTCTCATCCCACTAAGTTGCCATGTGACCCTGTTCAGCTGCTAGCTGTGTGTGGGAACAGCTTGTGATGGGTCTTCACCCTCAAGTAGAAGGCCCAGTGCTTTATTAGAGGTGAAGTAAATACTTCCCCTTTTAATCTCTGACCAATCTTGCCCAAGAATTACCAGATAGGGAGTGGTGCGCATGGCAGTCACCCTGATCTTTTGTGGAAGACCATTATATGTAATAATGTATTGGGCAGGACTATACCATCAGGTTTCCCAGTGAATACAGGTTAAACTGGTCATCCCGGATTCCCATTGTCGCAAAAGTGTGTATCATTTGGCATTAATAGAAATGTTGCTGCCAGAATCAATGAGTGTGGAAATTTTGTGCCCATTCACCACTAATACCTCATTCTGTGGTAGAGACAGAGGATTAGCAAATAACTGTAGTTCTCTCCTCTCACCCAACTGTAGCCCACATTCTCACCAAAAGGGGGACAGCGCCATGCGTTTGTAATGGGTTAGATGGACTTGGGGATGCGTTATGTGCTTCTCCTTCCAGCGCACCACTGGTTACTTATCATGATGGGTGGGCTCACAAGTGGCAATACATCCCTAACGAGTCTTGTGTCAATCAGCTAACCTTTCTGAGTGCTCGAATTGTAAGGTGACTCAGTGACACTATCAGGGACTCCGTGATCTTATACTCTTATATTCCGACCAGCCAGGCGATGTAATCAGGAAGGGTGTGCACCAGTAAGACACAAGTGACCATCTCAGTGATCGCTTTGGCAGAGTTGACTTTTGTTTTCAACCATTGGCCCACTCTGCCCAATAAGTCATACACCTGCGAATGAGTTGGGCCGCTGTGGGTCAAATGCCTATTCATGGCACACCCTTTCCTGCTGACCGTGAATGATCCTGTAACGTAGCAGCACCTTGGTCTTTAGTTGGTTGTAATCACTGGCCATCTGTTTGGCGAGGTCATAATAGGCTTGCCGTGCCAGTCCCCACAAGAACAGTGCCAGTATATGTGCCCACTCTGAGCGGTACCAGTGATAAAGAGTAGAGCTTCGTCTGAAAATTAAGAGATTGGTCTCAATATTGTCATCAGGATAGAGTGGCAACAATGACTGGGATGTTCACATCTGGAGATCCTTCTGGAGATTAACATGCACTTGACCATGTACCTCCACCTCGGTGAGCTCCGTCCTTTGTTGTGTGTGTGTGTGTATATATATATATATATATATATATATATATATATATATATATATATATATATATATATATATGTGTATATGTGTATATATGAGGGGGGACCCAAAAATAACCGGAATTTTGTTGTTGTTAGGTTGGTACTTGTAGTATGTGGTTGGTCCGCTAGGGCGATCTAGTTACACTTCTCACAAGTCAGTCTGCCAAGTGCCATCAGTCTGGAAGGTTGTGCTTGTGTTCAGTGAATTTTTTTGTAAAAATAGGTCGCGCAACAGTGTGAGAAGGAAACGCCCTGATTTGTGGGAGTCGGGTGATTGGTTCTTTCATCATGACAACGCTCCATCTCACACTGCTCTCAGCATTCCCCAATTTTTGGCAAGAAACTGTATGACAACCCTGAACCACCCACCCTACTCACCGGATTTAGCTCCGTGTGATTTCTTTTTGTTCCCTCGGATGAAAAAGACTTGAAAGGAAGGCGTTTTGCTGACGTCGAAGAGGTAAAACAAGAAACGACCACAGCATTAATGGGCATTACTTTAGACGAATTTAAAAAATGTTTCGAACAATGGAACAAACGGTTAGATAAGTGTATTTCCGCCAATGGAGAGTACTTTGAAGGAGACTAATTGTAGTTTGTACAGAAAATTAAATTAAACACGTTTTAAAAATATATCCGGTTATTTTTGGGTCCCCCCTCGTATATGTATATATGTGTATATGTATATATATGTATACAGTGGTGTGAAAAACTATTTGCCCCCTTCCTGATTTCTTATTCTTTTGCATGTTTGTCACACAAAATGTTTCTGATCATCAAACACATTTAACCATTAGTCAAATATAACACAAGTAAACACAAAATGCAGTTTTTAAATGATGGTTTTTATTATTTAGGGAGAAAAAAAATCCAAACCTACATGGCCCTGTGTGCAAAAGTAATTGCCCCCTTGTTAAAAAATAACCTAACTGTGGTGTATCACACCTGAGTTCAATTTCCGTAGCCACCCCCAGGCCTGATTACTGCCACACCTGTTTCAATCAAGAAATCACTTAAATAGGAGCTGCCTGACACAGAGAAGTAGACCAAAAGCACCTCAAAAGCTAGACATCATGCCAAGATCCAAAGAAATTCAGGAACAAATGAGAACAGAAGTAATTGAGATCTATCAGTCTGGTAAAGGTTATAAAGCCATTTCTAAAGCTTTGGGACTCCAGCGAACCACAGTGAGAGCCATTATCCACAAATGGCAAAAACATGGAACAGTGGTGAACCTTCCCAGGAGTGGCCGGCCGACCAAAATTACCCCAAGAGCGCAGAGACGACTCATCCGAGAGGTCACAAAAGACCCCAGGACAACGTCTAAAGAACTGCAGGCCTCACTTGCCTCAATTAAGGTCAGTGTTCACGACTCCACCATAAGAAAGAGACTGGGCAAAAACGGCCTGCATGGCAGATTTCCAAGACGCAAACCACTGTTAAGCAAAAAGAACATTAGGGCTCATCTCAGTTTTGCTAAGAAACATCTCAATGATTGCCAAGACTTTTGGGAAAATACCTTGTGGACTGATGAGTCAAAAGTTGAACTTTTTGGAAGGCAAATGTCCCGTTACATCTGGCGTAAAAGGAACACAGCATTTCAGAAAAAGAACATCATACCAACAGTAAAATATGGTGGTGGTAGTGTGATGGTCTGGGGTTGTTTTGCTGCTTCAGGACCTGGAAGGCTTGCTGTGATAGATGGAACCATGAATTCTACTGTCTACCAAAAAATCCTGAAGGAGAATGTCCGGCCATCTGTTCGTCAACTCAAGCTGAAGCGATCTTGGGTGCTGCAACAGGACAATGACCCAAAACACACCAGCAAATCCACCTCTGAATGGCTGAAGAAAAACAAAATGAAGACTTTGGAGTGGCCTAGTCAAAGTCCTGACCTGAATCCAATTGAGATGCTATGGCATGACCTTAAAAAGGCGGTTCATGCTAGAAAACCCTCAAATAAAGCTGAATTACAACAATTTTGCAAAGATGAGTGGGCCAAAATTCCTCCAGAGCGCTGTAAAAGACTCATTGCAAGTTATCGCAAACGCTTGATTGCAGTTATTTTGCTGCTAAGGGTGGCCCAACCAGTTATTAGGTTCAGGGGGCAATTACTTTTTCACACAGGGCCATGTAGGTTTGGATTTTTTTTTCTCCCTAAATAATAAAAACCACCATTTACAAACTGCATTTTGTGTTTACTTGTGTTATATTTGACTAATGGTTAAATGTGTTTGATGATCAGAAACATTTTGTGTGACAAACATGCAAAAGAATAAGAAATCAGGAAGGGGGCAAATAGTTTTTCACACCACTGTACATATGTATATGTATATATATATATGTATATATATATGTATATGTGTATATATATATATATCCATCCATCCATTTTCCAACCCGCTGAATCCGAACACAGGGTCACGGGGGTCTGCTGGAGCCAATCCCAGCCAACACAGGGCACAAGGCAGGAAACAATCCCGGGCAGGGTGCCAACCCACCGCAGTATATATATATATATATATGTGTATATATATATGTATATATGTGTATATGTGTATATATATGTATATATGTGTATGTATATATATATGTGTATGTATATATATATGTGTATATATATGTATATGTATATATATATGCATATATATGTATATACTGTATATGTATGTATATATATGTATATACTGTATGTATACGTATATATATGTATATGTGTATATATATATATATATATATATATATATATATATATATATATGTATATGTATATGTGTATATATATATATGTATATGTGTATATATATATATATATATATATATATATGTATATGTGTATATATATATATATGTATATGTGTATATATATGTATATGCGTATATATATATATTTATATATATATATATGTATATGTGTATATATATATTTATATATATGTATATATATGTATATGTGTACATATATATATATGTATATATATGTATATGTGTGTGTATATATATATATATATATATATATATATATATATTGTGGGGAACAGCCCGGACACAGACAGGTAGACACGATGGTTTCACCCAACACACGTTTATTGTACATTATTATTTACACTAGTGAGCACAAACCCACAACACAATGCCTTCTCCAAGTCTCTGGTCCGCCTCTACTCCTCTTCACCAAGCTTTGTCCCGACTCTTGCCCCTGACTGGAGGGAGGCGGCCCCTTTTATACACCCTGAATGGACTCCAGGTGCATCCTAAGGGCTTCTGTAGCCGCACCCCTGTGTGGCGGAAGCTCTGTCGGTGTATCCAGAAGTCCTCCGGGTGTCTCCAATACTCTTCCCCCCAGCACTTCCGGGTGTGGCGGAAGTACTGAGGTCCAGGGCTCCCAAGGCATCAGGGCGCCCCCTGGCAGTGACCACAGGCCCCTACAGGGTTGAGCTTCCAAGCTCTGTACCCGTGGCCCCCACAGCAACCAGGGAGAACGCCCCCTCGTGTTCTGGAGGAGGCACAAGCCCTCCTCCAGTCCTCCTGGGCATCCTGGCCGGGCATGAACCCCCACCGGGTACCACAGTGCCCCATCGCCAGCAAAGACCCGTTGGTCCGAGCAACACACCCCGTTAGGGCGGTTCAACCCTGAAGTGGGTCCTACTCTCTGTCCAGGGTCCGTTCCGGCACCCTGGAACTGTCTTCTTCAGCACCCTCTCCAAGGTCTCCGCACCCCGCTGTTCAGCGCTGCTTGTGCCCTCGCAGCCTCTGCCGGTTGTGGGGCTGCCCTATCGCCAGCGAAGTGTCGTCCTGCCAGACGGTCCGTCCGATGAGGGTCAGCTTCCCATGAAGCAGGTCCTACTGCTCGTCCCGGGCCCAATCCTGCAACACACAGAAACACGGGGGCAGAGCCACTGCCTGGACACCCTTCCCTGGCATCCCTCTGTGCCACGCACTGGCAGCGCTCCCCCCTTTGACGAGGACCCCGGAACTTGCCTGTTTGGAACCCCCTCCACAAGTTGCGTGTCCCTCCAGCTAACGATACTGATGGGACCGTCTGCATTTCTCTCCTTTCCACTGGCTTTGGGGAGTGGCCCTTCTCTGGACGTGCGCACCCAGCTGCACGTCCCTTCCTGTTGGAGGAAGTGGCATTCACCCCTCGGTCCCTCCTTTCCCTCTTGGACGCCCTGACGGTTTGAGTCTGCACATGACAAACGCGCAGCCCCATTCCCGTCTGCGTCCATGCATAGCGACGGGAGACTGCCGTGGGCTCGGGGCGTCGGGCGCTAGGACCCAGGGCACTCATCAGCCCCTGTCCGCTCTGCCCTCTCGCTGTTGCTCCCCTTACCTCGCGAGCAGCCTGCACCGCCGCAACCGCTGCTGGAGACCCACCGACATGGTTCCGATCACGAATGTCACGGGCCCCATCGGTGGGATCTGCCCTTTTCTTTACAGGGTTGGTCTCACTCACCTTCACCGCACGTCCATCCGGCTGAAGACTCCAGCGCCGCACCGATCCGCCCACTGTCGCAGCGTCATCACGGACGCAGCCACCTTCACCTCCAGCTCCTTCAATCCTCTCCGGAGGACGTGCACCACCTGAAACAACGACTCCGCGGGCAGGAGGCATTCCTCCAACTCTTACAGAGCCGCTATCAAGCACAGAGTGTCAGTTGGCGCTTGCCTTACCTTTTCGTCAGGCAAATCCGCCGGCTGCTCTCTGTGGGGCCTTCCCACAGGCCCCGTCGGGTCCTTACTCGGCCCGGGATGAACATTCCTTGGGCCTTCCTCCATCCAATCATCCGCGGACACGCAAGACACACCGCCCAATCCCGAGCCTGTCTCTGGGAGTGACTTCCGGTCCGTGGCCATTTTGGCTCTGTTTCTCTGTCTCCTGGTGCGGCAACGTGCCTTCCTGGAACCTATCCGGAAGTCCTCCGGGTGTCCCCAATACTCTTCCCCCCAGCACTTCCGGGTGTGGCGGAAGTACTGAGGTCCAGGGCTCCCAAGGCATCGGGGCGCCCCCTTTGCGGAGACCACGGGCCCCTACAGGGTTGAGCTTCCAAGCTCTGTACCCTTAGCCCCCACAGCAACCAGGGAGGACGCCCCCTTGTGTTCTGGAGGAGGCACAAGCCCTCCTCCGGTCCTCCTGGGCATCCCGGCCAGGCATGAACCCCCACCGGGTACCACTATATATATATGTGTATAAATATACAGTGGAACCTCAGTTCACAAACGTCTCGGTACACGTACAACTCAGTTTACGACCAAAAAGTTCGCCAAACTTTTGCCTCGGTTCACGACCACACACTCGGTATACGAACAAGCCAGTTTCCCTTTCGGTTTGTTCATGTTCAGTCTCTCCCTGTGCATTTCCTGTGCAGCAAGCAAGAGAGAGAGCGAGAGAGCGCGACACACACACGCACACACACACACACACACACACACACAGAGGCAGCACGAGAGACAGAGGCACACACACAGGCAGCGTGAGACAGAGAGCCGCGCACACACACAGGAGCACGCGCGAGAGAGGCACGTGCGCACACACAAAGGAGCGCTCTAGAGAGACACACTGTGAGCTGCGAAGCTGATCGCACCCCCAGAGAATACAGACGCCCCTGGGAAAACCCCCAAGAAACATGGACAGACTACCTTCACATTTCTCCTTTCCCTTCTGGCCGGCTCTGTCGCGTAATATGCCTCTCGCGCGGTGCTCCGCTTCGTAAAAAGCCTGCACGGGCTTTTTTCAGTTTGTTAAATTGGTTGCTTGCTACTCCTTCTTTCTCTCTCAGACAATCTCTGCTCCTGGCAGAGCTGTCATACTCTGACTTGTCATGGAGCACATTTAAACTGTTGAAAAGAGACAAATGTTTGTTTGCAGTGCTTTGAATAAAGTTCCTTTTTTTCTACAACCTCCTGTGTCTCTGTGCAAATCTGTGACCCAAGCGTGACAACACACACAGGCGCTCCAGGCTTGCAAAAGAGAGATGCACGCACACACACACAGGCGGGGGAGAGAGAGGCGCACGCACACACACAGGAGCGCTAGAGAGGCACACACAGGCGCTCCAGGCTTGCAAAAGAGAGATGCACGCACACACACACACAGGCGGGGGAGAGAGCGAGCGAGGGACGCATAAGATAGAGAAGGCTTGTTTTTGTTTTCAGTTCTATTTACAGTGATCGGTTCGTAGCCTGCATTGTTGCAATGTTACTTTTCTTGGTGGTTTATTAAATTACGGATTTTTCAAATGTTCATTTTTTCCCCTGTGCTTAAAACTCATTAAAAAAAGTGTTTTTAGCGAGCGGCTCCTAGCACTATAGCGCGAACTATTGCAGTGTTAGTTTTCTCTGTTGTTCAAGGTTTTCTCAGTGTTATTCAATGTTTTTACATTTAGTTTACCATTACGCTGTGCATTCTATGGTATAATTAACTATATTTGTGCTTAAAAACTAAAAAATATATATATTTACATACAGTTCGTACGGTCTGAAACGGATTAATTGTATTTACATACAATCCTATGGGAGAAATTGCTTCAGTTCACGACCAACTTGGTTTACGAATTATGGTCGTGAACCGAGGTTCCACTGTATATGTAGATATATGTATATGTGTATATATATATAAAATATACACATATATATATATATAAATATATACACACACTAGGGGGCTCTGCCACTTGCTAGCTTCGCTCGCCAACACCTGGGTGGGCGCTACGTGCTAGGCAGTTCACGGATCTGCCGCTTGTGTTTGGGGAAGCAGATGTACAATTTAAACAGATTGTTATTTTCATGGGAATTTTTACATATGCATAATAGAACAAACTATTTTACATTACAGCGAGTAATTAACCACAGTAAATAAAAGTAAATGTAATAAATTGAAAGAAAATTATGTTTCATGTTGCATGGTATTCGTTGTGTTATACGTTTTCATTCTGTTTGGCTTTGAAATCAACACGCAAATACTTTTCAAACTTACACTTTAATTGTAAAACTTCAGTAAAAATTTTTTTAATTAACTTTTGGTCAATATTGCATTGAATTTTGATTCCATGTTTGGATTTACATCGTGACAACACAATGTGTAACTGCCCGTGAGTGAATGTCGTTTCTTTCTCTCTAATAAACAAACCAACTTTTTTAAATGTTTGTCCCTTTGATTTGTTAATTGTCATAGCAAAAGCTGTTCTAATGGGAAAACGTAAACATTTTAATACGAATGGCATATCAAGATCTCCTTTGGTGTCTAATGTTATCTGCGGAAGATGTACTACATTACCTTTCTTGTCGCCTGTTAAAATCTTACATGTCAAAATTGTTCAACAGCATAGTCTATTGATACGCATTTGACCAATTTGCCATGTAACCGATCAACAATTTTCGTGTTAATTTGTTTGACTTCATCATTTCTCGGTGCTAGGATTGCCCGTGTACTTATTTCTTCTGTTGATAACCCTTCGGCATGAAATTCTTTAATAAGATTTGGACATAATAAGTCTTCTTTTATTGGGAACTTAAAGTGAGGAAAACATAAAAATTTATAAGAGGTGAGAGCACAGGAAATGTGTCTGACTAGAGCATTCACATGAATAAGAGGAGAGAGGACTGTGGGCGTGGTTGAAAATTGTTGAGAGGAGGGCAGGACTTGAAAAAATCTCTTGGCAATAATTTTGTCTCAAGGGACTGAAATAATCTCTTGGCAATAGTCTCGTCTCAAGATTTTCTTTTATAATAGATAGATATATATATATATATAAAATAAACACATATATATAATATAAATATACATACTATATTTATATATATTGCCTTCAGAAAGTATTCAGAGCCCTTCACTTTTTAAATATTTTATGTTGGCATCCTTATGCTAAAAGAATTTAAATTCATTTTTTCAAAAAATAAAATAGCAAAATATTGCAGTGACACAAGTGTTGATTGGATGGTTTCCTCTTCACTGATGGTGTCATCAACCATGGCTCTACAAAGTAAGTAACTTCAGCCTAGTCAGACATCAGGCTAAGAAAACAATGGACCAGTTGACAATGAAGAGAAAAACAGCAAAAACTCTAGTTAACAGTGTTCATCTCTAAGAATTTAATTTGGATTTTGCGCAAGCTAAAACCATTTAATCAATATTTATTTTTAATCATACAGTGTTTGTCCTTGCATGATAAAATGCAAGGCAGATATGCCCACCTTAAACAGATTCACTGAAGGACTTAAAGAGTGCTGTTGCAGTAAAAAAATTATCTCAGGTCATTTTATTACAGCGTTTATTGTCCCAAACTGTGGCTTCAATTCCCCAAGATAATCACATTTGTAAGGTGGCTGCACTGTTGACATCTTTTATTGGCCTTTTCGGATATTATTAATCCCTAGCAAATCCCTAGTCTCAGAGCCACCACTCTGCCCAAGCAGGATTAGGAAATGTAAGAAGTGCCATGATGATGATTTCCTAAATAGGGTAGTATCAAGAAGGGGCAGAGCAAAGTGAGATCAGAGCTAATGATCTTTTTCCAAATTATCAGCTTCCTGGGTACAGGGGAGAATGAGGATCCATTTAGCCATTGTACAACCTCAGATCCTTCACCTGTATCCTTTCCAAATCAGAACAGGTAAAGCCTCTGTCATGGTCACACATATGACAGCTTATTAGATGTTATATCCGCCCTGAAAATGTGAATGATTTTTCTCTTTTATTAGCATTATTGAAACCCTTACACATAATGTTGTACTGAGACATTTGCTTTATTCTAAGATTCCTATTTGATTGATACACTAAATCTAAAGTGATCAAATGATTACTTAAACAGTAGTACTTATGTAGGATATAATTTCTATCATAAATGTGTTGTTTATTGAACAGAATTTTTGTTGGATATATTTTTTTAAACATGGGTTAACATTGTGTTAATTTTGTGTTTCTCCTTTTATTTTGTTTCCCTAGGTAAGCTTTTGGACCTTCAGACTTTGATTCTGCTACACATGAACAAATTGTGCTGGAGAGATGGCATTCATGAATATAAACTTGTGGTAGAACAATGTCTTGTGGACTGCTGGCTGTTAGATCAAATTTATGTAATCTGCTTGTTTTAGTTCTTTATATGCTTTTTGTGGTGATATTTCTCAGCTCTGTTTTTTAATTTAATCTTTTTTCCTTATCATGTTATATTTCCTTTACATAATACAGTATAACATGTTTCACAGTGCTGTATATGCTACATTTTGAGCCTAGACTTCGATACAAGCATACTGTAAATGATACATCTGATTGGTGTAGACCTTTCTGTTTTCTTTTTAGAGCACATTTATTATTAACATATTATTAACAGTCCTCAGCGTGTAGCTTCTTGTTTTTTACAGGATTAGTCCTTTGCTACTTGACTAAGTGGGACATTGAACATGATTAAAAAAATATAAAGTTCCTTGATCTGTTACACACATCTCTTTTGCTTTGAATATGTTTTGTTAAAATGATTTTTCTTCTAAGAATGAATTATATTACCTGTATGCATTCCATTTATAGTTAATGTAAATGATTTGTATCACATATTACCTTATCTTATACATATTGACTCCTAGATGCAAAGGTTTTAAATGTCCTTTCTAGCACATATTGTATATGGATGGTGCATGTATACACAAGGACCATATGCTTCCTATAAGTAAAATAAATACTCTGACTGGCCAAAATCCTATTATAACAGTCAGGCCACCGACCTGATTAGTAGAGGTGATTATTTCCCTTTCACAAATATACTGTATGTGTAATACTTTAAAGCTTTCAAATGTAAATCTCAATTTCTATGCACACTCTTTAGTTTCTAGATCTATTTTTTTATTGTCCCATTTGTAAGTATCCATGATTTATAACTGCCAGAATGATAGCATCATATTGCTTAACATCCTGAAATACCTCTCAGGAGTGCTTTTAAGGATACTGAATTTCTTTTGGATGTTACATGTACCACTAATGATATCACAGGTTAAAAATACAAATTGGGAATAGTAAGATAGGAGTGCAATAGTGTGAAAATCTCTCTTAAACTGTATAAGGAATAAGGCTGTGCAACATGAGCATGTATCTTTATAAGCAAAATCAGAATGCGACCCAACTGTAGTTACCTGTGGTGCTATAAATCTTTGTAAGTTTGAATACTGCATTCACAGCATCATGGCACATTACCGACCATAGTAGGCATGACTATTTCCTCTTGCCAGTGTGGATCACCCTCCCTCCACAGAAGTTCTTTTTTAGGTTTTATCTCTCCTGTTTTGAGGGTACTCTTGCCCCTATCAGCTCCTTGTTAGGAGTGAGAATACATTTCATTATCTCTGGACATGCTGTGAAAATTTTATACAATTTATTCTTAAACCATTCTCATTTATTTAAGAACCACAGCATGGAATATAATTATAAATCCAATATATTTGATGCAAAACATATACACTTTAGTTTTATATTATTGTAATACTCAGAAAAATAAATAAGAACTTAGAGATGGAGAGCACAATATATCACTGTTCAAACAAAGAGTTCCTCTGCCTGACTCACTGCTTGACCAAAAGTAGGTTCATCTACCATAAAAAGTCTTCCCTAAGCTTTGACATTCAAAGCATTTGCACCATTAATAAAGTGATTGACTCTCTTTTTCATATTAAATGTCATTTTCTAACCCACTTAGTCCAGACGAGGGTTGTAGGAGCCTATCCCAGATAGCATGAGGTGCAAGGCAAGAACAAACCCTGGACAGAGTGCCAATCCATTGTAAGGCGAACACACACATACCCATACACCAAAAACACACTAGGGCCAATTTAGCGTCACCAATTCACCTAACTTGCATGTTTTTGGATAGTGCAAGGAAACCCACACAAACAAAGGGAGAACCTGCAAACTCCATACAAGGAGGATCTGGAATGCAAACCCTGGTTTTCTTAGTGTGAGGCAGTAGTGCTATCACTGTGCCACGGTACCACCCTTCATATTAGATATTAAACTTACTTAGTATTTCTTTTGAATATGTGCTTTACATTGTAGTTACCCATTGTTTCACATATTAACATGAAGAATGTGTTGTTGTTGATATACGCCTTTCAATATAGATGACTTTAGTATTCATATGTATTGAATCAATTGATCTTTCTTTTATAACAATATATCACAGGTAATATCATCAAAGAGCAATTTTCATTGGGTATAAAAACTTCATATAAACTTCAAAAATTTCATATAATCTATGGGGTAATAACACATAACTCAAATGCAGCTGTATATTAAGGCACTAGGAATTGTAAAAAATATTTGGCCAATTATATTTTGGTTAATAATGTTGAAGCTTATTGAGATATGATATTCAAATGACAGTTAAGGGATAGTTCATCAGTCACATTGCACAACTGCCATCTGTTTATTTATGTTATGGTGCCAAAATATCTTCCATTCCATTGAGATTGTCAGTATAAAAATGTTAATTGCTACCTACTGCAATATATAAAAATACATTGAAACAAAGCAACTACATGATAACATTATTTGTTATTATCAACATAAATGGCCTTAACCTTCTTATGTGTAATACTTGTTAAGCTCCAACAGAGATGCTCTCAGGCCTTTGAGCTTATAATCATGCCATCTTATCTCTATGTGTTTTGTACGCTTCTTAAACTAGCAGAAGAAACCTGACATGTACCAGGACATGCATGCTGCAGGCATTAAACTTTGTGTTCCCTGACATTTGGGTTAATAAGATCAAAGCTATTGTAATAAAAACTGCCAAATATGTAATGCCATGTGAAAGCTTACATTTGCTATATGAACTGTACTTGTCAGTTACATTATTCATTTTGCGTCTCATCTTTTCATAAATAAGTATTTAATACTGCAAGCCAAAATTTTCCAAGACAGCTTATTATTATGCATAATCAATTAATGTGATCTTTGGAAATATTGCAGTTCAAAAAATAAATTCATTGTGGTCATTGTAGTCCTTATTGTATCTTTATCATACAAATCATGAAATACCAGTACTAGTTTTTTTATATTATACCTTTTAAAAAATGTATTATTTTTCCCTTTTTTAAAAACAACTTATTGCTAACAAAAAAATCACTTTCACTAATGTAATTTTCTCTGTTGGTGGATTATTTGTACAAATAAGCATGAGATCATGTTTCAGACTTAGTTACAAAGGTACTAACACTGACTATCAAGTAGCCATCAAATTATTGGTTTTGAAAGAGTATTTGTTTAATTTTAAATGCTTATTTTAAACTTTAGAGCTCTACATTTGGCTGGGTTTCACTGGTTTATATATTGGAACTTCTTTCACCTCATTTCCAAACTTACAGTACTTTCCCAGTTCAACATTACATATGTGCCTCTGTCTCTTATAGCAGCATTGAATGAATGACCGGAACACGTTCTGAATGTGATACAAGTCCATTTAGGTAGTTAATTTTACGAATGAACATTAGAACAACTTTGACAAGTACAGGTCAAACATGAAGGTAGATAAAGTGCCACAATCTACCACACTACTTGGTAATTTATTTAATGTGTCTATGGTTCACTGCATAGAGAATAATGTTCTAATGTTTGAGTAAAGCTTACACTTAACAAGTTGTGTGTTCTTGTTAAAGAATGTATTTTAAAGGTACAACTGGGATTCCCTTTTTAGTTTTACGAACTGGAGGCATCTCGCCTCTTAATCTCTGTTTGCTTAAACTAAGAGGTTTACTCCTTCAATCTCTCTCCTCATTCATACAACTTAGTACTCAAATCAACCTAGTCACTCTTCTCTGAGCTTTCTGTAGTGCTACTCTCTTTTGTAATATGGGTAATATGAAGACCAAAACTGGACATACTGTAGGACTTTATGTAAAGCGTCAAGTATAAGGTCAGTTGACTTTGAATTGCGCTCCACACTTTGTACTATATTACCTAACATGCTTCTTAATGCCTCCTGTATGCTGTCAAACTTTAGAAAGTGAAAAGTCCACAATGATCCATTTAAGTGCCTTTAAGTGTGAAACCTCCTATTGTGCATTCAACTAGTTTAGGATAACACATTAAAAATAGTGAAGAAAAGACCTGAGGAATCTTAAACCCATGGCCTGTCAGTCTACTTTAACACATTTTTGTTAAGCAACCATAATTAAACTGCAAATGCACAATCTTTTATAGATTTAACATTGTTTTTGTGACCATTTATTATAGCTATTTTTATGTTGCCTTGGAATCTTCAATATTAATATATATATAGGTATGCTCCTTATAATTAGCTTTCTTCTGCATTTATACTTAAACAGCAAAGTTGCCAGTGCTAAATTAGCTCTCCTAGTGTTAAAGTAACTACTAAAGGTAAATATAAGAAAAGAAAAAGAGTAGTTCCATTTGTGCACCTCAAGTGTTAATATAACACTGGTATATCTGCTGTGTATAATCCTTACTGTATTGTCCTTAATACCGTATCTGTACAATTCATTTTTCATTCTTTCAACTGCTTTTATACAAATCCAGTGTTAGTTTTTCTTTTCAATTTTATCTTCTTTAAGTCTCACTTAGCTTTTTCTGCACCTTCACTAAGCTTCTTTCCCTCACTTCAGCAATTTATTTATCAATAAAGTCTTCTGATTTACTTTGAAACATTTCAGTGCACTTCAGTACTCCTACACTAATAAATAGGTCAAGAAAACGGAAAAATGCAATGAAAACATTTAGAGGCAACTAGACATCTAGACACATATATTCTGCATTAAAAAAGAACTTCTAGGGATGCTTAATTTGTATTTGATTAATATTGCTGTTTGCTTTTTTAATACTATATGTCTGCATTCATATTGTCTAAAGTAATTCACATTTGCTAACACCAGCAAACGTCAACTAACAAGCTGATTCCCATTAGATGCTGGAGTCTTTCTAGCTCTGGTCTGTTGTAATTGATTTGTACAGTATAAGCAGTTTGATAATTTCCAGTGAGACCTTGTTGCTTGTTTGAGTTAGACAATGCAATTAGCATAAGAATTATTTAATTGATAAGGAGAAAAGTGTGCATGATTAGTTAGACAAATGTTTAAAAAAGTATTAATCAATGGGAAAGTATTGAATTCTTTACTGTTTATTGTTTATTAGATGTCTGTGGTTTATGGGGATCCCATGTCAGACTTTAATAAAATGAATAAACTGTCATTGTTTTCATTATAGTGTGCCTGTATGGGTTAAGTGAAAGTCAGCATCTGTATTACTTTAATTAATTTCTGTTTATTTAACTATAAAATGTTGTGTTTTAAATTAAGTTTTGATTTAATGTTCTTCATTGTGAGTGGAGGAGGTATTTCTACATTAAGACCAATGGGAGAATGCCTTCCATCTTCCAACAGAAGGCACTGTTTTGCAGAAATAAAATAAATAGTAAACTCACCACAATTTATTATATTTTAAAAATGTTTAAAGTAAACTCAATTAAGTCATTGAAATAAAAAGCTTCTAGTTTCCCATGGTATACTCAATGCAATTTTTAATATAGTAAAATAGTTCTTTTAGTACATTAGAACATTTTTGATGAGAACAGGCCAATCAGCCCAACAAAGCTCACTAGTTCCATCCACTCAGCTCCTCCAGAATAATATCAAGTTGAGTTTTGAAGTTCCCTAAAGATTCATTACTTACCCACCGTGCAGAGTGTTTTTTTTCTTTTTAATTTCTTATCAACTCCAAATTTTGGGATGAATCTGTCTTGCATCATATGTAAAATGTTTTTAAACCTGTTCTATTGCACCTCGTCTGTCTTCAGACCTAAAAGTTTATCCCAGTTTATTCCTCTTAGTCTTTTCTACATCTGTTCAAATTTTTTGCACTACCAAATGTAATCTTTACTGTTTTGCTTTTTGCATCTGTGCTCTTCCAAAACAATGAGAATTATGTTATATTATAGTCAGTTGACCCTAATTGGTTCATTCACGTCTACACCCAGAATTCTATTCTGGTTATTAAAAAATACTTAATCTAGACAGGCTTCCTCCCACATTGGTACTTTAACATGCTGTGTTAAAAACAGTTACTGATTGTGTCTAAAAACTCCTGCTACAGCACTATTTTTAGTGTTAGCCCAGTTAATGTTTGGGTAGTTGAGATCCCCCATGATATCATCCTCTAAACTTGCCTTTTTTAATATTTTTAAGAAAATGTACATGGAAATTACTGTCTACATTTCTATAACAGACTCCTAAACTAAGTCCTCTATACCTAATACTTTCTGTTTGAATCCAGAAATCCTCAACTAAGATATAGCTCATCATCCAACTGAAGAAGACATGCATTTAAATTCTGTTTTACCTAAAAAAACAATAAAACACACACTTTTCTCTTCTGTCTGTTCTTCTGAAAAAATGTGTAGCCATCTGTGCCATCTATGCTATATTCATCCTTGCCTTTGTTATTTAGCTAAGTTTCTGTTTCTTCTATAATATCATAATTATGCTCAATTACGTACAACTCAAATTCACTTGTTTTATTTTTGATACTCTGAGGTTTCAAAAAAGCAATTTTCATGTGTTACTTATTTTGACTCTTTAATTTTGTTATTCCACTACTGTTTGTCCCTTTGTGTACAGTTATAAATCTGCCCTGCCCACCCATTCCCTAGTTTAAACAATCCTCGTCTAACCTGGTGCCCCTCCAGTGGGAACAAAAGGTCCCATCTGTTCTAAAAGGAGTTCCAATGCACCACAACCCTATACTCCTCTCTCCTACACCAAGAGATGAAACATGTGTTAAGCCTTCTAATCTCCTCAGTCTTACCTAGTCTTACCTTAGTCTAACTAGCACATGGCATAAGCTGAAATTCGAAGAAGACAACCTTGTCAATTCTGTTACTCAGCTTGGCACCTAATTCTTTAAATTTAGACAGCAGAACTGACAGCCTGCACTTCTGTGTGTTATTTGTTTTAACGTGGACAATGGCAACTGGATCCACCCCTACTATGGTCAAGAGTCTATCACCCCTTTCCGGGAATGTCTCTAACCTGTGCACCAGAAAAACAAAACATTGGGTGAGACTCTAGGGTTTCTGGAGTGAACCTGCGTCTCAATCAACCTACCTCTGCCTTTCTGGGGACTAGATTTGAGGTAACCCATTGGGCTCCTCATACTTACCTACCACCTCAGAGTTTTCAGAGTCACCACCCAGCTTCGCAAGGTCTTGAAAACTGTTTGACTTTCCTAATTCAGGTGTTGATGCCCTTGAACAGTGTGCACCCTTTACCTTGCACCTACGTCCAACTGTGACACTTATGTCTGCCTCTCCTTTTCCAGCAACTTAAGTGGGCACACCATCTACATAAAGGACACTTGGGCCAATTATCTACTACAGCGCATCTCCTTCTCTAGTTCAGTGAAACCAAGCCTGAGGTGCTGGATCCGCTGACATTAGAATTGCCACCATCCATAAACAAAAATAAGGAATGCCCTAGGGCAGTGACAACCAGAGATTTAGGGAGTGTGGTGTGTGTTTTCCAACAAGCATTGACTTTGCAAAATGTATTAAATATAGTCTTTGACATTAGTTATACAGCAAACATGGCAACAAAAATATTGGTGCAACAGTATTACCAACAGCAAGCGCAGTTCCTAGCCATACTTTAATGTTTAAAGTGAATTAACTATATTCATTGACAACACAAAAAAACACACTGTAAGAAACATACAGTAGCTCTTAAAATATTGCAGCAGTAGCTTCAGCAACAGCAAATAAATTCCAAAGTTGCCTTTGGCAATCTGACATAGTTGCTTGTCATTTAAAGCCGTGGTGTGGAATTTCACACAGGACATATTCAAATTCAAGATGACATGAACTTCACTCTTGACGGTCTCTAGACAGCACCTGTTTCTTGTGTTGGTCCATTTTGGAGCCATATTTGAAAATATCCATTTTTCAAACCCTATAGATGATGGTAGGCTTAGGATGAAGGACAGCACAAACAGCATATTTGGGAGATCTGTATTCTGTAACAAACCTATCCACCATGCAAATGTGTTTTTGGTTTTCCATTGATTATCATTACTGAGTTTCTCCAAAATGGTGTTAACTGTTGTATACTCATCATACAGTGTATCTTTGACAAGATGGAGCCTACTTATGAGACTGAGCTTTCCAACAACCTTTCCTGTGTCACTGGAACGTGATTGCGCCATCCTGGAGAGTGAAGGGTTCTACACAGTAGAGCCAGTTGTCCCATGAAAACCACTTCTCAAAGTAGCCTATAACAGTGTTGAGAAAGTCTGTAAATTCAAGTCTAGATAAATGTATCATCTTTACCTTCTTGAAATATCCATAGAAACAATCATCTCTACTTTCTTCTGCTTGTCCTTTAAAGATTTCATGATGCCAAAAAGGTTAATGCAGCTTATGTCACTGTTCTGAAATTTAATTTTCAATAAGAGAATGTTGTTGCAGAAAGAAGAGAAACTTCAACATCTTCTGCTTCATCATCATGCTCTTTGGCAGCATCCATTTTCAGCATCAGCAGTGTTTTTACTTTGTCTTGTACATAGATTTCCACACTCACAAAGTGAGACTTAAAAGCTGTCCAGCTTTGCAGTAATCATGAGATAGCAGAGTTATAAGACAGCCATCCAGTTGTTACATCCAATTGCTACCTGCTCAACCAGCTGTGTCATTTGGGGGCTTCTGGGGCTTTAGCCAAAGATCTCAGAAATTCAGACCCATCTTCTGAGACACCACCCTATTGTATGATATTTGTAGTCTAGCCCCCCGACAGCTAACTTGAAAAAATCCAAGGGAAGCAATAAAGGACTGCAAACACAGAAAACTCCAGTTAATAATGACTTTAACAGGGGAGGTCTAATAAGTACTAAAGCTAATGATGGCCCTGTGCTCAAACCTATTATTATTATATTTATATTTAACTTGCACTATTAAAATTAAATAAATGTCAGATTAAATACTAACGTTATTTAATACCTGCTGGATACTTAAGTTCCTATAAAAATCCCACTCCTCAACCACCAGCTGCATGTTCAACTTTCTTGGAACTTGCTAAACTTTTCTCCTGCATGCTAACTTGTCTGTTTTCGTAACTCTATGCCCTTCTTATTACTTCCTTACTTTCAAGCTCTGTATCTCTGTGTATAATGTTTGTACTCCTTCCTATTAATGAACATTTATGCTCTCTCCTTTATAGTAGCGCTAATATTCCTGAATGCTAAAAACTGTTTAATCAAGTAAATCTTTTTACAGTCTAATAACTTCTTACTAAGGAAACTTATACACTGTATAGTACCAGCTACTTTACCTCCTGTGGAGCCCCTTTGATTTAGTTCTTTACCTTTAAGCCAAGTTCTGAACATATTTTTTCGTTTACAAATAAATACATATGCCGTCACTCTCTTGTATCGCTAATGCTTAACTTCTTCCCAGTAAGGAATCCCTTGGATTTTTACTCTCAACTGTTCATTGCTATGACACTGGTTATTTGCTCACTGACTTGCTGGCTTGTGCAACCAGGATTCTGTTCATTTTTCACTCTCTGCCCCTCATGCCACATGTGTGAACACAAGTATTTTTTCTAAGCACTGAGCTACATTTGCTCCTGTGCAGGCAAAAAAAAAAAAACTTCTAAAAGGAAATAAGCTACAACAATAACATTAGTACGTCAGTCTCCGTCAGTCGGCCAGTCTCAGAAAGTAAGAATGATTAACTTGGATGTTTTTGGAGTTTGTGACATTTTCTCACCCGTTTCTGAGTTGTTAGGGCAATGCTGCAGTGCTCTCGTATACTGTTGTGCTGTGTGAGCATGTGCGTCTTATTTGTACAGCGCTTTACAGTTAATTCATTGATGGATTTTTGTGACATAATTTAAAGGGTGCACGGACTTGTGCATCTTTCTACTTTGAGGTAGCTGTCATCATTATAATAAATTTTGTTGATTACTTTTGTACAAAAAGAATTACTACCCTGTCCATTGAACAAAAAACTGGAAATTTAAGAATATTCATTAGTTTTTCTCATTAGGTGTTGCCTTAGTACTGTCCTTTGGTGGTTATACTGTATGACAAAACAACATCAGTCAAAAAATTGAACATTTTTCACTACAATCAAAAATATTATATATTCTTTATGAATTTCATGTTTTGGAATCTAAATCTGAAAGCAAAAGTCTTCCATCACATCTAATTTTTCCAAGATAAATCTTTAAAATATAACTATTAGTTACAAATGGTAGTCTCTTTTTGTATTTTTTTCCTCTTGAATAATCCTTTGAAGGTCTTTCACAATGGAATGACCAACAGAAGTCTGCCAACATATATTCAACTCCACTTTCCTCTATAATGGATCTCCATTTGAGTGAAGACCTGGTGGAACCTTTTCCGTGTTCAAACCATTTAAACAACAAGTTTCACTTTTCTGCACAATAAAAAAAAGTATCTTTCCAACCTTCCAAACATATATTCCTGGATATTTTGACAGAATAAAAAGAGAGAAAAAAATACTAAGTGAGAGCAAAATGTGTAGCAAATACTATATTTTGGGTTGTTTCCACCTGAACTAATATTACGAATTCGGAAGACTGCCATTTTTTTGCTAAAAATACTTACACTATAAAATACACGTAATTTATATAAAACAAGCTACAATATTTTTTAAAATGTTATTTTTCAAATCTAATATTTCTTGAAAACAGTTTGTGGTAGTGAAATTCCAATTTCAGAAATGGCTGCACGGGAGGATGTTGGTGCAGATCAGTGTAAAATTTTGAAAGATCTTTAATTTGTTTGATTTTTTTTTAACATTATTCAGCTGCCACTTTAACATCACTGATTCTGGTATCCTATTGTAGTGTGAGCGCTTACGTTCTTAGTTTTTACATGGCTGTTTAGGTTGCTCACTGTACACATGGGGGCTTACTGTTGCTGAACGAGTTACAATTCGTATGCGACAGCAGTGGGCTTGCTTTTTTATGGGATCCCCAGTAGCTGGCTCTGAAGCTACTCATTTGCATGATGGAATGGCATCTCACACAGATGGTGACCCATCACCAGACTGGTACAGCTTGTATGCACTAAAGAAAAGAAATAAGCTCAAAAATATATGCCCTAGGTGAGGGCCTGCAACATACACTCTTCCATCAACTGCTCCAGTTTAAAACCTATATACAAAGGCAGAACCTAAAAAAATTCCTGAATCATCAAAAAAAAAAAAAAAAATTTTACAGCTTACAGCAATTCCATTTTAGTCATCATCAAAATACTCCCCTTGAGGTGCAATATTCTTGTCCTAGCCCTTCTTCCATTCCTGGAAACATAAACATTATTTAAGACCAATATAACACTAAACACTACTATTTAACGCTGTTACACTAGGTGTCTGATTTAACAAACATGTCAGACTCAACTCTCCTACACATGCTTTCAGGTTTTCATTGTGAATGCATTTCCCTAATTTTTTTCATAAAGTCCACCATTCTGTAGCTGGTATGTTTTTAAAGATTTGCAAACAGATTCATGTGCTTTTGTAGATATATTTATATAATATATATCTTTTTATAAGGTCAAATTGAGATATATATATATATATATATATATATATATATATATTTGTGTGTGTGTGTGTATGTATATACATAGATACATATTCAATGTGTATATATTAAAATTGGTTTACATGAATTACAAACATCTGTGAATGAGCAAGTATTCTAATAAATGTAGAAAATGACCTTGCATGAAGAAGTCACTAGTCTCAATACTACAGCACACTCACCTGTCTTGTGAAGGACCAGAACACAAAGGCTCAAGTACAGGTCATTTACAGGAATATTTGATACAAAAGTGACAAGCATAACAGCTGATGACAGAGGCTTTGCAGCTAATGTATTATTTACAACATCCTATTAGTTAACTTCTACAGTGGCTTTAAAACATTAGAATTCAGAAATGCCCTACATTTAAGCACACATTGTCAAAATACTTAATTATAATATATTTATGTATTTGTCAGTAAATTTGATTTATATTCCAATTTAGTAATTTTACATTTCTTTTATACATCTTTTACAGTAATTTTACTTATAATAATAATAATTTATTACATGAGGCATTCACTTTGCTGTGTTATAAAACCTTATGACATGTTGATTCTTTCATTAATCTAACAGATTAGAGAAACAACTAAATTAGGTGAGACACATTTATAAATAAGTATATTTTATGTGGATAGTACATGGAATTTTGTATTTAGTATGGCGGTCTATAGAATAAAATGAGCGGAATCTGTAAAATGTTACCTGCTTGTTCTCTCTTCCAGTTTTTGCATTTTCATTTGTGAAAAGGGTTGCATTGCCCAAAGGTATTGGTTGTGAGAAATATTACTATATCTTAAAATGACATATTCAGTCATTTGCAGAGCATAACCCATTTGGCCTAGAGTAAAACATTATAGCCTTCTGTTTTAATACACCATAGGATAGCATCTGAAACTTATTTAGGGCAGTGGCATTTATTGGGAGAATTCTGTCTAATTTGCCTTGACTACAACAATGTTGAAGCTTATAATTGTAGCAGAAGGGCAATACAGAATGTACTGTAGCTTTATAGGCTTCTCTGGAGCTTAAAATCTTTACTGTTCAATCCTGTTAATTGCTTTCATCTCTGAGAAGATGTCATCAGATAGATGTAATAGAACTGGGTTTGTAGTCCATTTTCAGTATCAAATAGTTGTAACCAGGGTTAGCAGTAAGATTCTCTTTTGGTTTTCATTTAGAAACAATTATTAAAAATACAATTATTGCAGGCATCACATGTCACAGGTTGCCAGCGTGCCTGAGGAAAAAATACTTTAGAGTCATAACTGTCACACATTTGTTTGCATTCGAAAAATTTTTCATTTAAGATGGCTAAATTCATTTTGTGTTTCAAATTTACATATGAGGCATTCTCTTTGTTGTATAATAAAATAATGCATCTTTTTATGGTGTATGAGAAGAACTTATACAGACAGCAACTGTGCTTCATTTTTCATAGGTGAACAGTAAATTGCTTTAGCACTCTCTCTTAATAGCCCATGGTATCTATGACATTTATTTTGTGTATGATGTGGGGATTTGTTAATTTACTTTGAAATATACAGCTGTTTCTTCCCTTAGTAATTGTCTGCAATTAATTTCATGCAGGATACTGCTGTCAAATATGCACCACTGCCTGCTTGTTTTGAAACTTAAAAAGCAGATTTCCAACTGTTAAAATTCACATACTGTGAAAAACATTTTTAAATTATAATTGTATTTCACTTAACAAGTAAAATAAAAATATCATTTAAGTGCAACAAAACATTTAGGCCCAGTTCTTGTCTTGCAATCTCCTGAACTAACATTTTCCTCTGGCCAAACTTTCTGCGTTCACATGTTCACTTGCAGAGGCTAAAGATCATTCACAAAAACTACAACAAGCAAATGAAGAAGCACTTTTTCTTACTCCATGTCTTTCTACAATTTTATTTTTTGTTTATTATACAGTAATCCCTCGCTACTTCGCGGTTCACTTTTCGCGTATTCACGACTTCGTGGGTTTTTAAATACAAGTGATTGCCCGCCGATCGCGGAAGTTATGTTCCAGACCCATCAGCAACAGGAGAAAATCCGCGATATAGAAAGACCATATAAATAAACATTTTTATAGTTTAAGCCTTAAAATACCCATCCCACATGCTTTAAACACATGTAAACTTATAAAATACACTTTGTTAACACATATGATATGTGGATGTCGGGCTAAGGATATGAGTAACATCTCACTATTATAAAACATTTTAACTTCATGCAAGACAAGACAGTGTGACAGGAAAATAGGTGATGTACAGGCTTTTAAATTATTGACACGCAGAGCGACAAGCAGCACAAAGCCAGCACAAAGTCCACTTCTCCTTAGCGTTCATTCAGCTCCCCACCCCCTTGACAATGCGAAGTGGCAGGAGCGTACTGCGCCTCCGGGGAGGGGGGTTTGAGCGAACGTGCGTTCAGCCCTCACACACCCCCACTTCTCCTCCTCCTTCCGAACGCGCAGAGCGACAAGCAGGCATTTTGGCAGAAGCAGCACAATGTCCATTTCTGCTCTGCTCAGAGTTCAGCTGCCCCCCTTCACAAAGCGAGTGCAGACACATCGACGTCTGATCGCTGCGTGCAGTGTGCAGTGTTGGTCTGCGGTGTTTAAGAATGCAGAAAGTGTTTAAGAGCATAGGAAGTGTTTATAAGAGCGTGGGAAAGGTTAACAAGAGAGTGAGAAATGTTTATAAGAGTGTGGGAAGGGTTTATAAAGCCTTAAAATATGTATAAATAATAAAATAAATATAAGTCGCTACTTCGCGGATTTTCACCTATCGCGGGGGGCTCTGGAACATAACCCCCGCGATAGGTGAGGGATTACTGTATACAATGAGGCAGACTGAAAACTGGATATTGACAATCTTAGGTAAGCTAGCAATATGTACTTTTAAGCCCTACTTACTCAAATGATTCCATTACTCTGTAATGATTATACACAATTGGCTTTTAATTTGAGTTTAGAATTTTTCTAAAGGAGTACTAGCATCTCTTTTCAAAGTCCTATGTGTTGCACTCAGCTGTAACATCTCAGTGTGTACCAGTACATTAAGGAAATCTACAAACTTTGCAATGTTCAAAACAACCACTAATAGATTAGGTCTTTATGAGTTTTTAATTCAAGACAAATAATTCTGAATATTCACCTCAGCTGTTTTCACAGTAACTGTACTGTAATCCAACCATACCATTGCTGCTGTGTCCAAGTGATGGCGATGACTTTGTTTTAAAAAAACAAAATCATATTGTGTAAGAAATCTTTCCATATTTTATTTCTTGCTTATTCAATTTTACTACGACTGTCAACAATATGTGAAATACATTTATTTAACCTCTTATAAATTCTCATATTTCTAAAGTTGACAGATATTAATTACGTGAGGTGGCTTGCTTATTCACAGATATATTACATTTACATTTCAAAAGAAGTTCATTAATTAAGAATAAATAATCTAAGACACACATTCTACTTTCTTGAATTCCAAATGTTGCTCAGTATTGCACATTTCCTTGAGTAAACATTGATGATTAATGGAACGATGTGAGCCGTGGGAGGTCAGAGTGCTCTAAGGCCAGTAGCAGGAAGCCTCACCTTCACTATCCCGTGGACATTGCACTTTCAGCAGCAGTACTTGTGGTAAGACAATTTCCTCAGATGAACCAGTCAGATGTGTTGGTCCTCCTCTAGTATGGCCACTGTGATGGTCTTCTGATCTGTATCTACTGAAGCCTTGCCTGCATTTGGGACACAGTTTAGCAGCTTATTCCACAGTGTTTGACAATGTTGGGACACAACATGCCTATCTGCAATATACCAGTGTCCATCTTCATTGCTTCTAGTGACACTGGAGGCAATCTTTGAAATAAGGCCCTTTTAAAGGTGACATGAGCAGGCACTGTTCCATCTGAACTTTGTTGGGATAACTTTTGTGTGTTTGACCAGCTGCAATGCTTTATTGGTCAAAAAATATATCATTTCAGAAAATTATTCTTTTTTACTGATTGACACATTTTCAATTTCTTTTTTAAATGTTCAGTGTGTCAAATGTGTTTAAATAAGTCCCCTAAAATCTGAAATTAAAAAATAGAAAAGCCTGTAAAAATATTATAAAATATTTACAAAATATTATTTTGTGACCATTGCCATTTCTGTACCCACTTTTGGTCTCATACAATTCAGTTTTTCTTTATGTTCTTTGTACAGTTATGCATTTAATTAAAAGAAAATGCGTAACAGGGAAAAATCATACTAGGATCTTTCAAGAATTACAGCATCAACAATGTCACCTACTGTAGAAGTAATTAAAAAAATAGAACAAATAATGAAAAAGCACATTCCAGCACAATTTTTAAAATCCTAGAATCATTGCTACAGTCATGTGAAATGGCATTCATATCATATTATTTTGTCAGTGATTCAATATAAATACAGCAAAAAACTCCAAATTTTATTAAAGTAAACCATGCTGTTACTTCCAGAGTAACTAAACAATGACATCAGGAAGGTAATCTGAATCCCTTATGTCATTATCACAGCTACATACTACGACAAGCAATGTAGATTTTGAAGGTGAAATGCTCAAATATTTTGTTGGATGAAAGACCCAAGCAATTAATCATTCACTGGTAAGAAAAAGGGGTTTCTCCTTACCTCTTTTTTACAAAGCATGATCTGAGGATTCAGATGTCAGTCACGGCACAGTAAATCCTTTTTACACCTGTAAGCTAAAGATCTGTTCTTATTGCCTAGGAACATAAACTGATTATTATAGACATGGTCCAGTCAGGAACTGGATGTAACTGACACAGACATTTGTCAACTTTTGGTTTCTTAGGATTATCAGGTATGTCATAGAGGGATGCTGAAGAAGTGTTTGGAGGAGGTGGTGTCCGATAACACGAACAGAATGGGTCTCACCTTAAAGAATGCCCAGGGCCAAGGAGAGTGGAGGAAATGGACTTGAAGTACAATAAACCCAATAAGTTAAATTAATAAAATAAATTAAACTAGTGGTAATGAGGATAGGCAGGTCATAACAATTTGTTACATTGTTAGAAGGATGTGGATTTCTAATTTTGCATGCAATTCAGTCTTCTCATTGATTCATTTAAATGAATTAATTAAAGCATTTTGTATTTACTTGCTTTATTTAGAAATAGTTACAATGAGGAGGACTCAAAGGTTCAACCACTTTTGAAATTATAAAAAATATAAACATTAAAAGAGTAGTATGGTAGGCGTATATAAGCTATATAAATGTTTAAAATATTTAATATTATGCCACCACAACCATAAACAATAGGAACTACAACCCTTCAAAACAGGTTTGCTAAATGTTCAGCTTGCATCTTAACTTGAACATTATGAGAAGTTGCATGTTATATATAATTAGCACTGTTTGAAAGTACTGTATTTGGTGCAATTAATGATTCTGCTGTAGATTTTAGACTGCTTATATCACAGATTCCTACATATTTCTGTAATAAATTAATTATTCAGATTCACACAGAAAAAGATGTTATATCAAACAATATTGCAAAAGTGTGAAGCATATTTTAGCTTACCCTAAAAATGTGGTATTAAAAAAAAAAACCTGCCTTTTATGTTTCCTATTTCTAAATTTAACTTACATTAAAATGTACCTAACTGATTTCATTCATGTTTAATAAAATTGCTTCAGAGAGAGTTGTCATATATGCCTCCCAGTTAACTGAAGTCCTACCAATGCTGGTTATGTAGTGAGAGGAGGCTTTTTAATGCATTGTTTTCAATAAAAGATTTGTAAATTAGCATATTGATACTTCATACTCAGTGTTATTGCATGAAACACTACATTGTGGCTATTTAATAAGCATTTCAGAGTGTTTCATTGCACACTTGTAAAGTATGTGAATAGTCATTGATAGTTAAAGACTTTCTCAAATAACATAGTATTCAATTCAGTTGAGGGCACCTATGCACACTAATTACAAGAAGGAACGTTCTTTTTAGAAAATATGCATCATACAATTTCTGATGTTTCTCTATACTATTTACATAGACATATTTATAAGTTTCTATGACAATTTCAAAATGTGTTCATTTTTTATAATTATTACATGTAATACAGATTTTTATGTACATTAAGTTTAATTAAAATGCTAAACATGGTCAGGCAATAACAATGTTTTAGTATTCTTTAATATTTTCATAAAGCACATCATATTGCTTTATACATTAGGTAGGGAAAGGGAAATTAATTTATTTTGTATCAACTGTTGTGAATATAATTCAAGATGGTTTGTTAATATCATATTTAAACATATCTAAGATAAACATTTAAACATTATGTTAGAAGTAAAATTCAAATGTAGCCATGTCTGTGTTGACTTCTTTCTTCTAAGTATTTAAAATTAATTTGTTTTACATGTGCATATTGTCTTATTTAAACAAAAAGCAATCAATCACAGTACCAGGAATTACCAGTATCATTTATTTGACCAAATACTTCTGCATCTGTCATTTTGCTATACTGAGTAATAGTTTACATACAACAGGCTGTGCGCAACCAATATTCCTGAGTAAAAGAAAGAGATGCCCTCTGCAAATATTTTTATTGTCCAGTAAAGTGGAATTCTGCTGACTCTAGCAAAGCCAATTGTGAACATAATATTGATGGAAGAGAAGCAATAAATTAAATTGCATTCTACAGATGTAATAAATATGCCTGCTGAAGCCAACATTAGAGGCAAACATGAAAAAAGATGAAGAAATAAAGATTGAAGAAAAATTATATTTCTTAAGAAAAAAATATAATTTCTCGTACGACTACATTGTACTTCTACACAAATCAGAAATCTGCAAGTGAAATGTCCCACATAATGTCTTTGATACAAAAATCTTGTATTATGCTAGCTACTATAGACTACAGTAATAAATGTTATTTTCCTGGTGTATGCCACTTACTTTCTCAGTAGTCTTCTTCACTGTTCTGGAGATAAAATGTTGTTCTTAATTTAATCCTCACTTTTTAAAATATCCTTGCAGCATATTGCTTAGTAGTAATGTCACTGAACATTTCTAACTTAGTGCATTGCTTCATACTTGAAACATACCAACCTATTTAGCTACTGCACATTAAACATGTGCAATAAATTCTTCTTCTTCTTCTTCTTCTTCTTCTTCTTCTTCTTCTTCTTCTTCTTCTTTTATCGGCTGCTCCCGTTAGGGGTTGCCACAGCGGATCATCTTCTTCTATATCTTTCTGTCCTCTGCATCTTGCTCTGTTACACCCATCACCTGCATGTCCTCTCTCACCACATCCATAAACCTTTGCTTAGGCCTTCCTCATTTCCTCTTCCCTGGCAGCTCTATCCTTAGCATCCTTCTCCCAATATACCCAGCATCTCTCCTCTGCACATATCCAAACCAACGCAATCTCGCCTCTCTGACTTTGTCTCCCAACCGTCCAACTTGAGCTGACCCTCTAATGTACTCATTTCTAATCCTATCCATCCTCATCACACCCAATGCAAATCTTAGCATCTTTAACTCTGCTACCTCCAGCTCTGTCTCTTGCTTTCTGGTCAGTGCCACCATCTCCAACCCATATAACATAGCTGGTCTCACTACCATCCTGTAGACCACAGGTGTCGGACTCTGGTCAGTGGTTGCATGTTTTCATTCTAACCATCTTCTTCATTAGTGAGTCGTTTTTACTGCTAATTAATTTCTTTTGCTTTAGTTTTAATTAACTTGACTCAGACCCCTTAATTGTCTCTTTTTCCTTAATTAGTAGCCAAACAATAATGAGACATCAGACAAGCCACCATATGACCAGCTCACCTGTGCCCATCACACAATATCTGAAAATAAAAAAAGGCGAAGGTCTCAGTAAGGTTGATCTCTCAGGTCACCAAAACATTTTGGCAATGTTCTTTGAAAAAACAGAAAAATCAACAATTTGGAAATATCTGCTGTGGCAGAATGAGAGCAGCAACAAGCCATTGAATTAAATAACGGGCTTAATTAACAGCAAGAATCAGCTTCTCATTAAGAGAGTGTTTGGAGTGAAATTGGTTTGAAATCCCAGTTTAGCTGGTCATCTGTTGGCTCGTTTCACGTCTCATTTCTGTTTGGCTGCCATTTAATGAAGAAACAAATAAATTCAGAGGACTGAATCCTTAAAAACAGGGCTACTGAAATGAAGGGAAAAGGAGTTAATTAGCAATGAAAACTGGTCACTGATTAGGAAAAGGGCTAGAACTAAAACCTGTAGCCACTGCGGCCCTCCAGGCCCGGAGTTCGACACCCCTGCTGTAGACCTTCCCTTTCACTCTTGCTGATACCCGTCTGTTACAAATTAGTCCTGACACTCTTCTCCACCCATTCCACCCTTCCTGCATACTCTTTTTCACCTCTCTTCCACAATCCCCATTACTCTGTACTGTTGATCCCAAGTATTTAAACTCATCCACCTTTGCCAACTCTACACCCTGTATCCTCACCATTCCACTGACCTCCCTCTCATTTACACACATGTATTCTGTCTTGTTCTTACTGACCTTCATTCCTCTCCGCTCTAGAGCATGTCTCCACCTCTCCAGGGTCTCCTCAACCTGCTCCCTACTATCGCTACAGATTATAATGTCATCAGCAAATATCATAGTCCACGGGGACTCCTGTCTAATCTTATCTGTCAACCTGTCCATCACCATTGTAAATAAGAATGAGCTCAGAGCCGATCCCTGATGTAATCCCACCTCCAACTTGAATGCATCCGTCACTCCTACTGCAGACCTCACCACTGTCACACTTCCCTCGTACATATCCTGTACAACTATTACATACTTCTCTGCCTCTCCCGACTTCCTCAAACAATACCACAACTCCTCTCGAGGCACCCTGTCATATGCTTTCTCCAGGTCCATAAAGACGCAATGCAACTCCTTCTGGCCTTCTCTAAACTTCTCCATCAACATCCTCAGAGCAAACATTGCATCTGTGGTGCTCTTTCTTAGCATGAAACCATACTGCTGCTCACTAATCATCACCTCACGTCTTAACCTAGCTTCCACTACTCTTTCCCATATTCATCAATTTTATTCCTCTGTAGTTATTGCAGTCCTGCACATCCCACTTATTCTTAAATATCAGCACCAGTACACTTCTTCTCCACTCCTCAGGCATCCTCTCACTTTCCAAGATTCCATTAAACAATCTGGTTAAAAACTCCACTGCCATCTCCCCTAAACACCTCCATGCTTCCATAGGTATGTAGTCTGGACCAACAGCCTTTCCATTTTTCATCCTCTTCATAGCTGTCCTTACTTCCTCCTTGCTAATCCGTTGCACTTCCTGATTCACTATCTCCACATCATCCAATCTCTTCTCTCTCTCGTTCTCTTCATTCATCAACCTCTCAAAGTACTCTTTCCATCTTCTCAACACACTCTCCTCGCTTGTGAGTACGTTTCCATCTTTATCCTTTATCACCCTAATCTGCTGCACATCTTTCCCAGCTCGGTCCCTCTGTCTAGCCAATCGGTACAGGTCCTTTCTGGAGTTTTTTTTTGTTTTTTCTGTCCACCCTGGCCATCGGACCTTACTCCTTATTATGTTAACTAAGGTTGTCTTATTTTAATTTCTTTTTTGTCTTTTATTCTTCTTTTCTTCATTATGTAAAGCACTTTGAGCTACTTTTTGTATGAAAATGTGCTATATAAATAAATGTTGTTGTTGTTGTTGTTGTTTTCTCCCTCCTTAGTGTCCAGCCTCTCATACAACTCATCATATGCCTTTTCTTTAGCCTTCGCCACCTCTCTCTTCACCTTACACCTTATCTCCTTGTACTCTTGTCTACTTTCTGCATCTCTCTGAATATCCCCACTTCTTCTTTGCCATCCTGTTCCTCTGTATACTCTCCTGTATTTCCTCATTCCACCACCAGGTTTCCTTTTCCTCCTTCCTCTTTCCAGATGTCACGTCAAGCACCCTTCTTGCTGTCACCCTTGCTACATCTGCTGTAGTTTCCCAGCTGTCTGGTAACTCTTCACTGCCACCCAGTGCCTGTCTCACCTCCTCTTTCAACTCAACCTTGCAGTCTTCCTTTTTCAAGTTCTACCATTTGATCATTGCCTCTGCCCTCACTCTCTTCCTCTTCTTGATCTCCAACATCATCATACAGTCCATCACCCTATGCTGCTTAACTACATTTTCCACTACCACCACTTTTCAGTCTTCAATCTCCTTCAGATCCACTCTTCTGCATAGGATGTAATCTACCTGTGTGGTTCTTCCTTTTGTATGTAACCCTATGTTCCTCCCTCTTCTTAAAATATGTATTCACCACAGCCATGTCCATCCTTTTGGCAAAATCCACTACCCTCTGACCTTCTTCTTTTCTCTACTTGACACCATACCTACCTGTGACCTCCTCGTCTCCACTGTTCCCTTCACTAACATGCCCATTGAAATCTGCTCCAATCACCACTTTCTGTCCCTTGGGTACACTGTTCATCACTTCATTCAACTCACTCCAAAAATCTTCTTTCTCATCCATTGCACACCCAACTTGCGGTGCATATGCACTAACAACATTCATCATCACAACTCTAATCTTCAGCTTCATAATCATTACTCTGCCTGACACTCTTTTCACCTCCAAAACACTCTTGACATACTGTTCCTTCAGAATAACTCCTACCTCATTTCTCCTCCCATCTACACCATGATAAAACAATTTGAATCCACCTCCAATCCACGTGGCCTTACTCCCATTCAATTTAGTCTCTTGCATGCACAATATATCAACCGTCCTTCTCTCCATTATATATTATAACTCTCTCTCCTTACCAGTCATACTGCCAACATTCAAAGTTCCTACCCTCAGTTCCACTCTCTTTACTTTCTTCCTCTCCTCCTGCCTCTGGACACATCTCCCCCCTCTTCTCCTTCTTCTTCTTCGGCCAACAGTAGCCCAATTTACGCCAGCAACCTGTTGGCTAACAGTACTGGTGGAGGTCGTTGTTAACCCAGGGCTCGACCAATCCGGTATGGAAATTTGTATTGTTGTCCGCATATTGATTTGGCAAAATTTTATACCTGATGCCCTTCCTGGCGTAACCCTCCCCATTTATCTGGGCTTGGGACCGGCACAAAGAAACACACTGGTTTGTGCATCCCCTGTGGCATGTGCAATAAATTAATGTTGATATTTCAGTATAATGAAAAATGGTAACTTATGATTGACCTTCCATACTTTTCAGACTTCATTTGCTTCTGCAGGCTTTTGAAAAGAAACAGTTCTTATAATACAACATTACCAACCAAAAGATGAGCAACTATCTATCATGATTTCACTGGGCTCTGTTATTAAAACTATAGTTGACAAAATAATGTGTTTATATAGTCAAAAAAATGCAAAGTATGTAAAATTGTGGGTAGCTGTTTGGGTTCATTACTTCAGGGCAGTCTATGCTGTAGATTTCTAAAATAAAGGATCAGCCTACTTTATTATTTGAAAAAAAACTTTCCTTCAAGCATACATCATAAATGTACAAAAAGGATTTCATATGAAATGGATCATTTTACTATTAAAAATGAAATAAATTGTGCAGCAAATGGGAAAATAACTTGATTTTATTTTAGAATTTGAGCAAATAATGCAACGTATAAGAAGTGCGCTATTACATCTGGCATTTTATCTTATTACTCTCCCTCATTCTCACACATGCTGGTTACAATATTTTCTTTTTAAGTGGAAAAATTGGACTGCTAGCTTCCATCTATCTTTCAAACAAATGTTACATTTTCAACCTCATTTTATCCAGTTTAAGGCTGCAGAGGACCAGAGTGTATTGCAGGAATGTTGGGCACAAGATAGTCCATTATGCAGAATATGCAGACAACAATTGAGTTCAGCATTTGAATCCACTGGATCATGCTGGATCCACAAGACAAACATGGTATTCTACTGTACTAAATCAGAACCATCCAACTCAGAACCTGGAGGGCAATCATGGCTGTAGGATTTGGTTCCAGCCACATTCTTATTTAGTTCACAATTACTTCTGCTAATGGAACATACTACTTTAATGACATCTTGATTGTTAATGGATGCATTCAACTTCCACTTTCTGAATTCCCTTATTAGTCCAAGTCAGTGTTGTCCGAGCAAGAACCTGCCTCGGCAGATTCAAGCACAAGGGAGGAATCACCCTTAGAAGGGTTGCCAGATGACCTATACTGTGCCTTTACAGTCTAGAGATGCATGATCAAGAGGGGCAAGAATCTAAATGAGAGATTTAAGAGCAAACTGAAAAGAGTACTCAGAGGAGCCTGAGATTGTCACCTGTTCAATGTAGAAAATGAATGTGAAATTGAAACTTAAGATAAATTCCCTAAAAACTGTTTTGTGATTACCACAATTAATTCAAATGGAGTTCTCTGTATTATAAACAAGGCTTGGACACCTGTTAACATGTGGATTGACCTTAAGTAGTCGCCTGCCATTATGTCACACACTCGTTTCAGGCACCTAGAAACACGTAGTGTTACAGGAACCAGCATAGAAAATTGTAGCTCCTGTGACAATTTTAATTGTTTCTCCAATATAGGTGTTATCACAAAATGTACAAACTGTAAAGTTGTAACAACTTTAATCATTTGTTTTATCTGGTTATGGTTCAAGGGTGGGTAATAGGCTACTTTCCCAAGGCTACTTTCCTGATTACCTTACACTTCAAATAAATTAAGAAAGCAGATCTTGTGGCATTTTTTTCTCTTGGTCTGTGCTTCATACATCAAAATTCTATGAAAAGATTTGATCAAATTCATTCTAAGAGGACTGGAATTAAAAAAAAAACTGAAGAGAGCTGAATAATTTTCATGGCCATACATATTTTTGCTTCTAAAAAATACAAAAGGATAATTTACTGTCAACTTTGACAAATATGAACAACACATTCTGAAGACCCACTTAACAGAATGAATATATGGAATCCAACAATGGTACTAGATGCATTTTTTCTTGATTTTTGAAGTTTGCATATTTTGTGTATATCATAGTACTGAACATGAACAATTGCCACTTATGAATGGGTAGTAGTGTATCCTATAAAGAGCCATTTTTCCTTCAGCTCATCACTAGAGGATGCACAGCATATTTCATATTTAGAAGCCTCTAGTTTTAAATACATTTATCAGAGATTGCAACTGGCCATTAATTACCTAGCAATCCTTAAGGCAGGTATAATTTATTATACATGTTGTTTTCATATTTATTGCTATATTTATTATAAACCATAATACTTATTAGAATACTAATAGAGGAATGCTTATGCTTCTTATACTGTAAATACAGAATGATTCCTTTGTAAATATTTATTAGGTGTTATTTTAAATAGGTATGCCTTACATACAAATTAAACTATTCCATGTCTTCAAACAAGAACTAAAAAAAACTGATCCTGCAATAAATCTAAAAATGTACATTTGCTATTTTTGGATTAATTCTGAGATAAAAGGGCATGACTATCAGATGAAATGGGATAGCTATTTATACAATAATCATTTTCTTTAGGACTCTACTTGTATTTGTTAGGCAAGGGTTATGAGACTCTGAAGAGTAGGTCTATAGCTTTTGGAATTTGCAGCTCATCCATTACAGGGTTATAACCAGAAGTGTGTCCCTATAATATGCAAGCTACCTTTGGTCAGTTTTCAATGTCAGCGTACCTAAATAGATTAGTGAACAAATAACCAAAAAAAAAAGGAAATGAGAATTGACAAATATTTTTTCAGTATATTTAAGTAATCTATAGATATTTCCCCTCTAAACAACATCAGAAGAAGAAGGGAACAAATAAGATTTGTTAAGTGTATATTAACTGTAAGCTATCAGTGTTTATAACAACTGTATCTAGGTTTGTGCTATGAATGTGTAAGTGACTAACAAGACTTTTCATGTGGTTGACCACCTCACTCAAGATGGTTGTGGATGCCTTTGTACCCAGTTTTCAGTTTTTTGGTAATTTGTGACATGGAATAACCTTCATATTTCAAAACAATAGCCTGATGCAGTTATTGAGACAGCCATTTTGTTTTGGCCATTTTTTAACCCAGAACTGATCTTTAGGAATGCCAGTACCATGCAACCTAAGGAAAGACCATTTGTTTTTTTTTGAACAGTATACAGGTTAAATCCCGTTATAGCGAATACCAAAGTAACCAAACTTACAGAATAACTAATACTTTTTGTGGGTCTGGACAAATATACATAGAACATCATTTTAATTGAACCTCATTTTAACGAAATTTAAATCTCAGCATATCATACATTTTTTCAACCAAAAATGGTCACCGAAGATAATAATGTGTTGCACAAAATACTTAATGCCATTCCTACACTTTCTGCACAGAGTCTTTGGAATCCTGCAACAAATTGTCTCAAAGAAAGAGACAGTCTGTGGAGAAATTTCTGGTTTCGGGTAGTCCTGACAAGAGTGTAGACGCAGCATCATACCAGTATAGCCAAATTCTAAGTCAGTGTTTCACCAAGTGTCCAAATGTTTTGTGCAGATACTGTACTGTTCGAGTTTCATAGTGCTTCTAAAAGTTTTCTTTGTGATGAACAGGAAAAAAAAAAAGAGAAACAGCATCAATTTGCACTGAAAGAAAAATTAATAATCCTGGAAAAAGATGATTCCGAAATGAAGAAAAATGATGTAGCGAAAGCATTTTGGAATCATGCCTTCATCTTGATCTACGACTCATTTTCATTCTGTATTTTCATACCAGTATTTCTATTAGAAAAAGTTGCATCTAACGTCTTGTTTTCATTCTGTGTTCATACCTGTATTTCTATCAAAAAATACATCTAACATTGTTTTCATTCTGTATTCATAAATGTATTTCTATTTAAAAAATACATCTAATGTCTCTTTTTCATTTTGTGTTCATATCTGTATTTCTAAAAAGTCACATCTTAACGTCTCATTTTTAAATAAAATATTTTTTGCAGTTCAAAGAGCGCTGTATTTTATATAGGTATTGTCAAGCTTGGGTCACAGAGTTTCACGAGAGATAGGAAGATGAGTCCAGGTTTTCAAGGAAAATACAGGTACTTTATTACTGTATAGAGACGGCAGGTACAGTCTCAAGACTTCATTCAGAATAGGAGCTGCGGCACAGGCTATCGGCCTGCTTTAGCCCTCATCTACAGATTAGAAGAACACCAGCAGTTCAGAATCATCGCTGTGGCAGACGCAGTCTGGAGAAGAGAGATCATGAAAGTGTGAGGAAGACCAGATCAAAGCTCGGTGTTAAATGTTAAACGCTGTGCGACAAGCATGGTACATGGAAATCCTGATCCTGCAGAGGACAACTAATTGCTTTGCCCTTGGTTTTCTGTAACCAGATGCATCAGAGTAGCTACAGAGTTGTCCTTGCGTCGCTGCAGTTAGACATGGCAAATTGCCAGTGACCCCAGTCACAATACTATATTCCCCATATTTGTTATAATGAGATTTCCGTTATAATGAAATATTTGTATGGTTCCATGAGTTTGAGTATAATGGGATTCCACCTGTAATAGGTGTCAGCTGTGCTAAGACTATTAAATATTTCTCTAATAACTAATCAGCATTTAAACATTAATCAAAGATTAGCTAAGAGATTACCTTTAGAACACTGAAGGAATGGCTGCTGAAAGAATTGGGGTTTGCAGTCATATATGAATCTATATGGAATTTGTGTGTTAGTTTGTTTGTGTGTTCTATATACAATCCTACACCCTTTGACCAATCTGGACCAAATTTTGCAGAGCTGCTCAGTAGGATAAGATAGTCTACTTTGGAACCAAACATTTCAACCATGGGAGTCCTAGTGGACTTTCCCCTGTGTGCTACAGTTTGTACAACAGTGCCATCTGCTGGTTCAGAGCAAGTGAAACATCCAAACAGACTGAAGCCAAACAAAAGACAAAATTACCAGAGCTTAAGCTTACTTACCTGTGCAATACCATGTGCTACTTCTGTTTACTGTAATATGTAAAAGAGTATCACGCACCTTTGCAGTTGGAGTTGGGCAAGGCTGGTTTGAGTGTGGAAGTGCAGGGCAACACAAAAAGAAAGTCAAAGGGTTGTTAACTCCTGCCTTGGTCGGCATTTCTTAATATGTTTACATTTACTTATTTGGCTGATGACTTTATCTAAGGTGACTTACAATCTTCATGATACAAATGGTTACATTTCTTTTGGTCTTCCAGTTGGAGTGGAGTGGTGGCTCTGAGGCTAGAGATCTGCACTGGTAATCGGAAGGTTGCTGGTTTAAATCTCGTAAACACCAAAAGTGACTCTACTTAGTTGGGCCCTTGAGCAAGACCCTTAACCTAAATTGCTGTGTCCTGGCTATGACATTAATCTGCATCCAGTCTTGCATGTAGACCCTCAAACCTGCAGGGAAAAACTTTGTGGTTGGTGGCAAAATTGGCACTCCAGCCTCCATAGAAATCCTCACACTGGTTCCATTCCATCTGAACTTGTGTGGTGCTGAGATGTCACCTGTTGCATGGCTGCACTTGGGTCCTAATTTGGTATCCTGAGTTGGTTTGCAATGTGGTGGGTGCAGCAATGTGCTGTATCAGTACATGCTCTTAACCTCTCTCCTCTCTTCCAGTTAGAGCACAGGCAGGTCAAGTGACTTGCTCTTGGTCAAACAGTGTCAGTAACGGGATTTGAACCCCAAAGCCTTAACCACTACTAATTAACATCACTGCCTACCCATAATTTAAACACTACAAACTGTTCACCATGAATTACAATGATGAATCAGACATTTCAGCATTCATGATTACAGCTGAATAAGGAGATAATGCAATTCTGTAATCCAATCAGACCCAAAAATAATAAACTCTTCACTCATGAGAGCAGAGACATTGATAGAGAGGCAGTGTGGTTGCCAGATGGGACAGCTAGCAATAACAGGCTCATCATTTAAAAACCACAAACATTCCTTTTCTTTCCTTAACACTTTCTGCAAATATATTAAGGCAATGCCAGGTGCTTCAGCTAGTAATAAATTAAACATTTCAAGCAGTAATAGCTATGTGAAATATTAGTAATGTCATGGCTATATTTTTAAAATCAATTTAGTGCATACCTTAATAAAGAAATATATTACTTTCTGTCAAAAATATTAACATTTTCAGGGTGTGGGGGAAGATTCTAAACTTTGTAAAATTACTGTGTGATTATGCTGGAAGAGGAAGAGTTATTGCTTCAGAAGGACCCAATTTTTTTCCTTTAGAGAACACAAACTTTTGCTATCCCTTCTTGGTCCTATTAGCTGGCAAAGGCAAGTCTAGGGAAAACTGGCAGAGTGCTAGAACTCTTCAGACCATGAATTAAAGAGGAGCAAATGGATGTTCTTTTAAGGGAATGGATAAAGTACAGTCTCTGGGAGTCACTAGTGCAACTAATTAGGAAATGATTACCCCACCCCTAGTTTATTGGAGGAAGGGGATCTCTTAAAAAAAATCAAACTCTCCCCACACCTGTCTTCATCAATGAAATGATTGTAATATAGGTGCTCGGATTAACTGCTGGGCACAGGAGAACAGTCACATGAAGACAATGCTCAATCTTTATAAAAAACAGTTTAATCACCTAATAAGATATTTGGCTAATATCTATAAAATGTTTGACAATTAAATGGTGAGTCTGCTGTTAGAACTCTGCAATCCAAGTACCACATGACAAGCACAGGCTAGATAAGTAACTGAAAGTGTTTAGTAAAACACAAAAAAGCAAGTAAAAAGAAAATAATGTGAAAAACTACAAAAAACACATCAAATACCTCAGAAAATACAGTCAAAACTATTGTTACTCATAAAATCGGGTTGCATGGGGGGGGGTAGGTGGGTGGTGTAAAACTCCATTAGCAACTTCTAGTATTACCCAGGCCACTCAAATATTCTCCGTACAACATTCATACTGAACATTTAAACAATCAACTTAAAGCCAAATAAAAACCAATAAAGTTTCTTAATCAGGCAAGTAACTTTAAATGTGTCCAATAGGACAGGAAACAAAACTCAGTAAGACAAAAACAATGATACAAACACAGTACTCAGAACAATGAATAAACTGGAAAAACATAAACAGTAATTAGAGCCTTCTTTAAAAAGAAACTAAACACGAGGGCAATATACAATACATATAAAAACAAACAAAATTAAATCTTTAAAAACACCAATACATTAATTAAATTCCAATATAGACAGGTTGCCAAAACTTTACCTGGTTATTAAGAAATTATGTATATACCAAAAGTTTATTTAAACCAATATATATATATATATATATATATATTCAGAAATGATACACCTCCTTTACCTACATGGCCTAAAGTCCTACCACCTGGCCTTAAATAAGTGCCACAAATTTCACTTAAAATGCCCCTGGGTACTACTGGGTTACTATAAACACAGAGTGCTAGTACACTGAGAGCTCCTAAAGAAAGTTCTTCCCTGGTGACCTTCAGGCAAAGGTAAGGCTATTTATGATCCCAAAGGTGGTTTTGGGGTTCAGATAGTAAAGACACAAAAGTAACTTTAAAGTCACATTGACTCAGAGCACATTTTGAGTCTAAAAATGTATTGCTGACTCACCATTTTGTGGGATAGTCCAGGGCTGAGAGAAAAGCAAGTACTTGGAAAACTTCCCATTGGGCTTTTAGGTTTCTTCTGCTTACTGTAATACCTTATTTTCTCCTGACCATGTACAGCATATCTCAGCTTTTTGTATATTATTTAGTAAGTGCACGATATTTACATATCTGGCCTCCTTGACATATTTCTGGGTACAGATTACATCTGCATCTACAGTATCTATATATAAGGTCTTGCTATGTGACAGTAAACTAGACCTTGTGTTACTGTTGTCTTGTTCGTTTACTGTATTATTTTTGGAAAGTGCATATTTTGAAATTGACAGTGCTGCTGCCCAAATAAGAGTCCTGAATACACTAAATGATTGGTAAAAAAATAGTAAATAATGATCTAGACTAGACTAGGGTTCCTCTAAATGTTTGCTGGTCATCCTGTAGTTTGCCATGGTACAAATTGTGTTTACCACTCTTGTCTTATTAGCATTGTTGCTTTGGTAGTGCTGTTTTCATTGAATATACCCTCAGCAAGTTTCCATCTATCCCCATGTTCTTGTAAAAGAATTCATTTGTATGCTTAAAGTAAAGGGATTCAGGTCATTCACTCTTTCATCATAGCTCATGCCTTGCAGTTATGGAATCAGCCTACTGCAGGTACTTTTCTGTGAACTTTCTCTAGTGTTGTAGAAGAGTCTAAGGTTGAGAGAGATGGCAAACAAGACAGAAAGTGTTTAGTGACAAGGTAGGAAATCAGAACCTATTTAGGTAAACCCAGAGAGGTTTGGCCATTTTTGAACTAAGAATTGATCTTTAGGAATGGCAGTAGCTTGCAACCTAAGGAGAAGCAGTATGATATTAGCTTTGTTCTGCTTAATTTAATACTTTATGTTCTCATAGGCAGTGTAAAAATACAAACACAAATAAAGTGTTTTGTGGCACCTTTCGGCCAACCCCATATATTTAAATGCATGTAAGATGTGGTGAAAAAGGCATTTTAAATGTGTAAAAAGTTGAGTCTTCCGTGGTTCCTAGGCAGACTCCCCAAGATGATATCTCTTTGATTTAAGAGGCATTCTGGGAGGAAAAGGCAGGTTCAGGTGATCTGATCCCGGAAGTGACATCATAGGTGGAATAGTTTCAATCTTTCTTTCTGTAAAGGGAGGAAAAGAGAGAATGTTATTGCACAGTACCACCTCATATCTCAGTGGAGAATTGCAATCACTCAAGTCCTTAACACTAGAATCCTTGAAGCCTATGAAAATATTCGTAGTGCCGGGCCACCATAAATTCCCTTGCACCTCCTCAACAGCGTCTTTGTTTGGAAAATCAGGTGTCAATCAGCACAAGCAGCAAGCAACCTCTTATCCCATCCCCCACCAAGGCACCTGAAATCAAGTGAGGCACCTAATTGTCAGAGCTGAAGTCTCTTTATCTGGGAGTGAGGTGTCTGGAATTGTATAGGGTAAATAATATATATCCAAATATCAAATAAACACTTTCACAAAAGGTACAACAAAACAAGTGCACTTTTATTCAAGAATATAATTGGAGGGACCAGGGACTAAAACAGCATATGTCTGATATCAAATTCGACTTCTGCTTGTTTGGCTTCCAGGAGGCAATAGGGTTCTTCTTTGACGACAACCCCCAGTTCTGTAACAGCGTTGTGTTCAATCAGGAAGGTTCATCCAGGTCATTGTTTAACCACTTCCAGGATGGACGAGAGAGCTTCTTCGAGCTCTTGTCGTCTGGTTGTTTAATCAAATAGTTGACCAAGCCTACCTCTTCTTAATTTCGTATGGGCCATACCAGTGGGTCAATAATTTGGAGTGGAAAGTGGGAATGAGAACCATAATGCAGTCCCAGGAACGGAGATTATGAAGAGTCGAGTCCCTCTCATAATATTGAGCCAGAGCTGACTGGGCACATTTAAGTTTTCTTTTAGACTTGTTGTAATTTTGCCATATTTATTGTGTAATTGTGCGGTGTGTTCTAGTAGAAGGATTGGCCTCCTCTTCTTAACTCTCTTTTAATATATCTAAAATACCATATAGTGCCATATTTGGTAAACAACATCTACTGGACCATTTGTATTATAAAGTAAACTTTCATATTCCAACAGCCAATTATGCTTTTAGTGTGTTTACTGTTACCTTTACTTTGTAAAGCAGAACTCAGATTACAGCATAATTTCCCCAATATCCTAACATGAAAGAAATGATAACTTTGAAGTTTTAGTTCCTATTTTGCAACATAAATGCATTCCTGTGTTGTACTATACTCTGATTATTTATTTTCTAAATTGGTTTATGATCACAGCTCAGTCACTTCCTTATGCAAAATTTTTACTTTTCCACTTTATCAACACACTCCTTTTGTTTTCCTCTTGTACCTCTGGTTTTATTTTGTGTTTGCATGAATGTGTAAGTGAAATAGGCTGGTACCTTAGGTGATGGTGGGTTCTTCCTTGCATATGATGGTGCTCCCAGGATAGGCTCCAGCTTTCTATATCCGCTTGATTGGGATAAGCAGTTTCAAGAACTGAATGAATACAGTATGTAGGAGTTGTTACTATGACAAGGAATAACAGAGTTCTTAGTAAGTAAGGTAACCTAATTATCTTGTGTTTAGATTGTCAAGTATTACGTTTTACTTTTTCCAGCCCTTAAAAGCAGACACTAAAAATGTTAGAATTAATATTCTTCCAAACAGCAATCCCTAGTGCTCAAGCATTTATAGGTACACTAGACCTTGATTGTTTTCAATTTGTAAATTGCCTGAGTTGTTAAATGATAGCAAAATGTTCAAACCACTGAGGAAATGAAGGCTTTCCTGTTCAAAAAACTATTTACTCTGCAGTTTACTTTTCTACTGCACTGCAGGAGAAAAGTGCTGAACAAGTATTTAAGCAAAAAGAAACATGAAGAAGAACAAACTAAAGATAATTACATTTTAGATATTCTTTATATTTTAGTAGTGAATGTGAATAGGATACAGGCTTATTAAAATAAAGAATAATATACCTTTAAGTTTTAAACTACAGTTTAATTTTCTAAATCTCTACAAACACCCTAGGAAACTTTAAACACCTGATTGGCAAATGAACAGTTGCTGTAAATAAGCAGAATTATATTATATACCATATGACTGTAAACCTACTAATTTTGCACAATTGTCTAAAGTCTTTCGAACTTTAATAAATTCAAATTCAGATTACTTTTCAGTTTTATACCTGGTTGCAGTTTTTGATTTTATTTTATTTTATTTATGAAAAATTTTCATCTTAAGTATGACATTAATTTGCATCCAGTCCTACAAGCACGTCCTCCAACTTACATGGAAAACTTGGGGGTTGGTGGCAGGATTGACACTACAGCCACTGTAAAAAAAAAAAAAAAAAAAAACTTCACTGTGTTCCAGTGCGGTGCTGAGGTGTCACCCGCTGCTCTCGGGTTCTAATCCAGGTGGTTCTTTGCATGCTCCCAACCACTCCTCTCTCTCTCTGAATGTGGCATTATCAACATTTTTATAGCTTTTCTGTATTGTCAGTATTTGAAGTCCCTCCAGTTTTAGAGTTGGCAGCTATTTTCTCAATTTCACTAAATATTTTGGAGTTTATGTCATTAATATAGATAAGATGGTATAGCAGTCCAAGCACAGGCAACAGAGGAACTCTACTGAAGACATCATCCCATGTACAGCATTCAACAATTATCTGTACTCATTGCCACCAGCTTATTAAAAATATTCAATTCCTTTTTCTTTTCAGACATGTTAACTGACATCAGACACTATCATAATGTAAATAGATATATCTAAAAGATTAATTGATGGTAACTGTTAATTTTTAAATAGGCTAGAAAGTTTGTTACACAAAGTAACCTGTCTGTCACTATGGGTTTTACCAAGATGTTCCCTGGATATGCACCTACAATCATAAAGGAAAAAAGTAAAAGTAGAACATCGAAACAGGGTAACAAAAACATTTGGTCCTTTGTGCTTGACCTCCTTATAAGCCTTAGGTTTCCAGAGCCTATAATGGTTAGCCATTTAAATACCTATCTTTCAGATTTTCTTGTTTATTTAGTAATACGGTAATTCTTAAATGTGATATTGGGCACAATATGTGATACTGTATGGTAAAATCGATTCAAGCTCAAAATTATTTCATATATTATGGTAAGTAGCCTGATGATCTAGAGGATTACTGCATTGAACAGGCAACATAAGACAAGACTAAGGCTTACCAAGATGCTAGAAGGGGAGCAGCAGAAGCTGTAGTGTTGTCAAAACTGGTGGATGTACATTACTGCAAAATTTCTTGGTTATACTGCACACTAGTTGGCCCAGAGTGGAAAAAATGAAAGGTCACCAACACAAATAAAGGAACGTGTTGGTGTGGACAGCTCACTATGACACTTAACCAAATGGACTGGTGAGGCCACAAAGTGTAGAGAGGAATTTACAACACCTCTGGCCTAGTAGATGGCAATAAACAGTCATTAAATGGAAGAGCTGGCCTACTTAAAAAGGATATGAAGCTGTCTTGGAGATCACACCTTCAAAAGCAATTAAAATGTTAGGAAATTAAACACATGAGGGGTTACTAAAGGGAGTAGTCTAATACTCTATGCAGTAGTAATTTTGCGGCTTTGCCAAAAGTGAGTCCTGGAAGGATTTTGAAGCTGCCTCACAGAGCAAAACCAACTGAGTGTGGAGTCCATGTGTAAATTCAAGTGATCATTCATAGGTTGATATTAACAAAGGCTTGCATCTGAGACATGCAGTATGGGAAGTGGAAAAGGGTGTTGTATTGCAATGGACAAGCCATGAAAACAGATAGACAGGTTCCTGAACACATATTGCCAGGTCCATAATGGAGGCATGGTTTTCTTTTTGTTTTCTTTATTTGATTGCTTCATTTGTTCATCCTTCCCTTGTGGATGTTTAAAAGTAATTTTATTTATGCATATTTAGGCCTTTTAGCAGTGTTCTAGGTGGTGTGATTGCTATGAGAGAGCATTTCTTGTAATAATACATATAATCAATTACTGAGGGAGATACTTGTGTGCCTTGCAAGTTGTACTGTATGTCAGGCTTATGTTGGATACTAGACCGCGTCAACAGAAAACTGGCCACAAGGTAGTGGCTTATTTCTATGCAATTAGCTGTTGAATGTAATGCTTCTGTAGTTTTCGAGAATAAAGTTGCATAAAACATTATCATTCTTTTGGACAGATATTCGGGACCAGAGCTTGTTTTACTGGGGGCACCATTTTAGGGAAGAGGGTTTAGCTTTTACCATAAATGCCAGAAATAAAAAAAAACATTGATTTGTCACATTTATGATTTAATTTGCAATCAGAATTCAGCAACAGCAGTTCTGAGATAGAATGGAGTCAGAATTCATGCATGGTTTGTAACTGGGAAGAATATAATTAGATAGACAAAGTTAAGGACATAGCAATAAGATGTAATTCAAAAAATGTACTTAGAAATAGATCCAAGAAACATGAGACATAATTCGTAATCAGTGGCACAAGAAGCATGTTGTTACTGCTTTTAATGCATTGCGTGACATCTGGGATCTGCAGCCCTGCAACTGGTCATATCCTATATGATGCTATCCATAAGGAAAGCAAAAAGGGAAAACATGAATAATTTTAAACAATGTTATAAATGCAAGGATCCATAAAATAGTATAACCACTAGATCCCCACAGAATAGCCCAAACATACTTAAATTTTAGAGACCAGGGAACAAGTCAGATCATGACTGCAGTGCTCTGAGACAATTGAACAATTTTAATTCCTTATTTTTCTTACTATTGTTGAATATTTTAAACAGAAGACAACAAGGCAATAACAGATTAAATGAAAATTGGATAGCTTTAACTATCTTGTGAATGTATTCAGTCAGCCAGAAAATATCATTTTACCTTACACCCTCCTGTGGTTTAATTTTTTCTATAAGCTCATCTTCTGAAAAGCACACAGAGATAAATGAAAGAATGTTTGAACAATCATCACATATTTTTAATGAGAATGTGCAGAAATTTAAAATACCAGACAGTCCTATGTAATAATAGTATGACTTTCAATCAAAAAAGAAATTTAGAAATGGATGTGTTATGTCAGCAACTAATTATAGTTTTACATCAAAAGCTCTGCCTATGATACAGATGTGAAAAATGTGACTGTCTTTTAGAGATCTAACTGCATATTTGTACTTTTTACATCACAAGAGCACAACATCCATCCATCCATCCATTGTCTCCCGCTTATCCGAGGTCGAGTCGCGGGGGCAGCAGCTTGAGCAGAGATGCCCAGACTTCCCTCTCCCCGGCCACTTCTTCTAGCTCTTCCGGGAGAATCCCAAGGCGTTCCCAGGCCAGTCGAGAGACATAGTCCCTCCAGCGTGTCCTGGGTCTTCCCCGGGGCCTCCTCCCAGTTGGACGTGCCCGGAACACCTCACCAGGGAGGCGTCCAGGAGGCATCCTGATCAGATGCCCGAGCCACCTCATCTGACTCCTCTCGATGCGGAGGAGCAGCGGCTCTACTCTGAGCCCCTCCCGGATGACTGAGCTTCTCACCCTATCTTTAAGGGAAAGCCCAGACACCCTGCGGAGGAAACTCATTTCAGCCGCTTGTATTCGCGATCTCGTTCTTTCGGTCACTACCCATAGCTCATGACCATAGGTGAGGGTAGGAACATAGATCGACTGGTAAATTGAGAGCTTCGCCTTGCGGCTCAGCTCCTTTTTCACCACGACAGACCGATGCAGAGCCCGCATTACTGCGGATGCCGCACCGATCCGCCTGTCGATCTCGCGCTCCATTCTTCCCTCACTCGTGAACAAGACCCCAAGATACTTGAACTCCTCCACTTGGGGCAGGATCTCGCTACCAACCCTGAGAGGGCACTCCACCCTTTTCCGGCTGAGGACCATGGCCTCGGATTTGGAGGTGCTGATTCTCATCCCAGCCGCTTCACACTCGGCTGCGAACCGATCCAGAGAGAGCTGAAGATCACGGCATGATGAAGCAAACAGGACAACATCATCTGCAAAAAGCAGTGACCCAATCCTGAGCCCACCAAACCGGACCCCATCAACGCCCTGGCTGCACCTAGAAATTCTGTCCATAAAAGTTATGAACAGAATCGGTGACAAAGGGCAGCCCTGGCGGAGTCCAACTCTCACTGGAAACGGGTTCGACTTACTGCCGGCAATGCGGACCAGGCTCTGGCAATGATCGTACAGGGACCGAACAGCCCTTATCAGGGGGGCCGGTACCCCATACTCTCGGAGTACCCCCCACAGGATTCCCCGAGGGACACGGTCGAATGCCTTTTCCAAGTCCACAAAACACATGTAGACTGGTTAGGCAAACTCCCATGCACTCTCCAGGACCCGGCTAAGGGTATAGAGCTGGTCCACTGTTCCGCGACCAGGACGAAAACCACACTGTTCCTCCTGAATCTGAGGCTCGACTATCCGACGGACCCTCCTCTCCAGAACCCCCGAATAGACTTTTCCAGGGAGGCTGAGGAGTGTGATCCCTCTGTAGTTGGAACACACCCTCCGGTCCCCCTTCTTAAAGAGGGGGACCACCACCCCGGTCTGCCAATCCAGAGGCACTGTCCCTGATGTCCATGCGATGTTGCAGAGGCGTGTCAGCCAAGACAGTCCTACAACATCCAGAGCCTTGAGGAACTCCGGGCATATCTCATCCACCCCCGGGGCCCTGCCACCAAGGAGTTTTTTGACCAAGAGCACAACATGCACATTAAAAAAAAATAAATTTCCATTCCATTCAGTTTTCTGACCTCTCCCTTCCTTATGTTGTAATGTTTTCCAAATCAAGCAATGCCTCTAAATGCCTAAAAATGTTTTTTTTTTTTTTTTTTTTTTTAAGAGCACAACATGCACATTTTAAAAAAAAACTGTTGTGAAATATTTAGGCATTTAGAGGCATTGCTTGATTTGGAAAACATTACAACATAAGGAAGGGAGAGGTCAGAAAACTGAATGGAATGGAAATTTAGACAGTAGCAATGGAAAAAGGAAAGTATTTTATTTGTATTGTATTTATTTACTTTGTACTTGCCAAGGCCACAGTTGTTTCACTTTGAGTACTCAGAAGAGTAATATGTTTCCAAATGTTCACACTTTTACTATTTGAATTTTAAGTGCATTAGGACAAAAAACTGGTAAACTTATCAATGCAGTAATGAAGGAAAGAAATTCAAATTTTCATGAGAACAACCCAGAATCAAAAAATATGAATATATAAAAGAATAAGTTGCCAACATGGCTGCTTATTCCTTTCTGGGCAAGTCTGAAGAAAATAATGTTTTGAAGAGAAAGCCTTGTATACATTTTTATGTAAAAATATTTGTTATTTAAAATACAAAAATATGATGTAACTGTGAAAAGAGAAATTTTAAGAAAAAAAAATTCACAGAATGTATATGAATTAGAAACAGCAGACCATATACCCTTGAAACTATTAACAAGATATAGCATTTTGTGCGGAGGTATGAAAAAATTGTATAATTTTAATACCGTTTAGTAATTTGATATTATGTAAAGTTACACCAATAGATTTATTAACTGTTTATGGCATATGTGCTGTTAAAATGACATAAGCAATTGAGGAGAGGAGAACAAATAATGCTGTCAACATCATATCCTGGACATCATAAAACTTAGTCCACAGTTGGCTTTAACAAAGCCAGACAAAGTCATGGTTGTGGAGACCACAGCATGCCAACTGCCTGCCTGTTCCTTTCTGTGCAAGTCTGAAGAAAATAATATTTTGATGAAGGGGCCATTAAAAAAAAAACAAAAAAACATTCCATGTTGAAAAAATGTACATTACACTTCTTCAGCTTATTAGCGGGGAATGGTAACATACAGTATATATTTGTAACATGTTTCTCAGCCTGGAGGTAAATTTATCTTTCTAATTATTTAATGTGTTATTTAAAATTAAGGTGTGGCTAAACTTGCTGCCTTTTGATGCTTCTTCTTCTTTTGCTGTCTTTTTTCCATATCTATAAGACAGTGAAGTGTCTTTCATTTATTTTTTAACTTAATGTGATCTTTCCACTACGTACCATCATGTTAATATACTTTTGAAAACTTCTCAATAGTAGGATATTTCTGTATTTGCTGCTTTATTCAGACTACGTATTATACAACATTATTAAGCACACTATCACAGGAACCTTTACAGATCAAACAACATTAAAACTCAGGTTCAAATATTAATGAAAAACCTCAAAACAAAGTATAAGTACACTGAAAATATTAACAGCAAGTACTTACAGATTTAGCTATTAAAGTTATAAAGGTCCATTTTAAAACTGTACAGAAAGGCATATAGAAATAACTTGAAATTTCATTTTGGATTTTGTCTTTTAGTTGAATTTACCAAATGATCATGGTATGTTGTGTAAGTGTTACGGCTTTCAAGATACTCAGGAAAGGTTGGCCTTTTCTATTTGCGGTTATTGACACTATTTGTCTGATTGAAGTGTACTGAAATCCTGAGGTTTTTAAAAAGCTTTGCAGACAGACAGACATCAGTGATTTATATATGGACCAGCATGTTGAAAACTTCAAATGTGATGATAAGGACCATTATTTTCTGAAATTATAAAATAAAATTATTTAGTATAATGGAACATTAGATATTGGATTATTAGTTTTTTTAAAAAAATGTGAAAATTGGGTTGTAACACATGTAGTTTACTTGGGTTCCCTTTAAGGTATTGCTAATATTAAGATAACAATCTAACAAAACTCACTGTCACTAAAAGCAAAAGCTCTAGATAGTTTTAATTCCTCATATAAAGTTTTTGAAACAGCATATAATATTTTTTGTCTGATTAAACAGACACCCAGATGAACAGTCCACAAAGCAGACAGTATTATAAAGAGAAAAAGCCGATGCCAGCTTTAAGTTTGAACTGTGTCTTTGAAAAGAAAAATATTTAAGGGAAAGTGAGATTGATGCAGATTGTTTACAACTACTACACAGTACATTTTATATACCTAAACTTAACTTTCAGCAGTTAGCTGAAAAATAACCGACTGAAATCTGCTACAGAACATGCAATGAAAATAAACTGATAACCTTGGATAAACAAACTGAAATTCTCAGGAAAGATCTTTTCCTTTTTTTATTTTATTACATATACAAAATATTTCAAGCGGGGATTCATTAAAATATATTATATCAAAACTGTCACTGCACCAAGATAAAAAAAAAATTTGTATGTGCAGCCAAAGTTGAATCACATTACCAAATGTTCAATGGAAGCTTGAAAACGCAGCTTAATAAGTACTGTTTGGCAAGAAATGAAAAAATAAAATCAGTAACTTCTATAAATGTTTCTCATATTTTGTTAAAGTGGTCCATTTGCTTTGGAGGATAAAATAAACAATGACTCTTCAAATTACATGACTAATAATGTCTGTAATTTCAACAATGAAATGCAGATCTTAGTTATTAAGGAAGATTATATTAGTTTTAACCTGATGTTTGAAAGTTGCTGAATAATTACTGTACAGGTATATTGTATGACAAAATAAAAGGAAAAACACATGTAAATGTTATTAGTAGCACCTCTCAATTGGAAAAAAGACAGATGTTGTAGCTATTGTTCAAATGCAATAAATGAAACATTGTTAGTGCAGTAATGGTCACTATTACCTCCATTCCTTTGCCTGTCTTAACTGACAAACTATTCTGTTGTAATGTGAAATGTGAACAAGCTCCATACAAACATCTGTACTTCATTTTAATTGTAAAATTATACTAATTTGCCACTTTTGTGTCTAGACAAGCAATACTTTCCCTGATAACTCTTCATTTAAACATCATTCTGTCTACAGTATAAGGCTTGTTTGATGCTTAAGTTTTCCAAAATCTCTCATGCAGGCACTTTTTAAAAGCAGTGGACAACTCAGCAGCTGTAGGTCCTAGCATGTCCAGGGTTCAGCAGTTGGGTCTCAAATGCCAGGATGTGCTAACACATTGTTTAAAACTCGTTCATACACCAAAACAGTCAGTGTTTAATGAGCAGCTTCAACTTCATCCTCATAGTAGAAAATCTCTGGAATCAATACTTTATCACCATTTTCTCCTGGCAGAACCCAATAAGCATTTTTCTCACAGACTTATATAACATATAATAAAAAAAAGCAAAAATTGCATAATAAAAACGAAAAACAAGCAAAGTAGAGCTAAGTAGAAATAAAATATATGATATATTAACGAATAATATTTCAGGAAGGTTGTGAGTGCAACACTTAAGGAAAACAACAGACAACAGTGACACATTTAATTCTAATTGAACTTTACAGCTGCCTCAAGATTTAAGGGAAAATACAAGTAAAAATGTGTTTAGTTTTAGTGAATTTAGGAGAATAAACTATGCTAAGAATGTGATATACACAGGTACATTCTCATTTAATGCTTCATTTTGATGAAAGAGCATCCTTCTAAGTGTGCTAGATTACAACATTTGCTTTAACTGCTGCACCATACAGCACAATGGTTCAGACGCCAAGATGACAAAACTGTGTTATGTAATCAGCTATTAAAATGGAGTGGGAATAGTCCCATCAGCAGCACTAAAGTAAATGTCGTCTGCTAAAGTAATGGGTCTTCAGCTTAAAAGCTAGCTAAAGTATTGGCAGGTAGCTCATTTTAGATTTTGAAAGCACTTTAGCTAAAGTCTTTACTTCCTGCTATTTTTATGCTGGAACTTTTTTTGTTATCTATCTATCTATCTATCTATCTATCTATCTATCTATCTATCTATCTATCTATCTATCTATCTATCTATCTATCTATCTATCTATCTATCTATCTATCTATCTATCTATCTATCTTTTTATATGATATAAAATAAATTTAATACAGTATTTTGTTTAATGAAAACATTAGTGCAATTTATGCCAAAGCATTTCTTTCTAATATGTCTCAGCCTCAGGAAGTGTGCTTTGAACTAGACATGTTGCTCTTCATGTCTACTTAAGTCATCATAAAGGAAAAAAAAGCTGTTTTTCAACTTTCATTATTCTTAACTCTGCTCTTTTGAAAATTGAATTGTTTCTTTGCAAAGTACCTATTTTTTAGAAAAGGTAGAACTGGTACAAATTTGTATAGAATTGTCCTATGCATTAATTAAAATATTAGCAAAAAGAATACATAAATAGATGCTATTTCTATTGGGAAATCCCAGCTATTAGCTAACCGAAGGAGCCTGATGGAATGAATAGTTTCCTCTTGTTCAACAGACTTCTTATGTTCTTATTATCTTTAGTATAGACATTAAAGAGTACTTTTGAGATGGAGAGAAAATAAGTCATTTACAATATAGTAGGCTAAATCAGCTTTAAGCTTAACTTAACCAGCGTAGTGATTTAAAATCTAGAGTTGTATATACTAAAAAACTTCATTTGTAATTGTTGTAAGGAAAGTATTGAAATTCTATAACATTTTCAACACAGTTTATAATGTAAGTCAATAAAAAATGTATTTAAATAAATTGCAGTTCTGTATTCTGGTGAAGGATAAGACACTATAAGGTCCTTGTTCCTTTAAAGCTTTATATGTAAGAAAGAGGGTTTTGTAATCATTCCTCAGCTTCACTAAGCTGAACAAGAGTTATGTGGCTGTACTTTCTTGTTCTTGGAATGACTCTTGCAGCAGCATTTTCAATTAATTGAAAGCTGTATATAAATGGTTTGAATCACTAGTGAAATACATATTGCTATAGTGAATTCTACTTGAAATGAATGCGGGTATTAATTTGTCATAATCCTCAATATTTAAAAACCATCTTAACTTTTCGATATTTTTAAATTAATTTTTAAGTCATATCACCTAAGCTGCATGTTGATTAGTAAAACAAACGGATATATGAGTAGGCTCTTCAACAGACATAATGAACAGCTGCCAGACAAAAACCAAAAACTTAATTAAAGATGATGCAATAGTAAGACGGCAATGACTCACCTAAGAGTTGAAAAAGTTTGATAAAAGAGAGTAGAGCATTCAGTCCATCCTCAGTTGTCTTTTTGTATTTTGGTCTAATTTTTAATGAGTAAAATGCATGTACTATACTATCATTTTCAGAATTCTCCAGAAGTGACTCTACTCCGTTGGGCCCTTGAATAATTCCTTAACCTGCAATTGCTCTGTCCTGGGTATATTACTAACCTGCATCTAGACCTGCAAGCAGCATGGCTGCGTTTAGGTCCTAATCTGGGATCATAAGGTAGTTTGTGGGGTTGTGGGTGTAGCAATGCACTGTATCAGTGCAAGCTCCTAACCTCTGCATCAGTTAATGTGATCTTCCATCCTTGCTTGATCCAAAAAGAATACTGTCCGCATTCATTCTTCCCCAGCCTGACCCTAAATATCTTGTGTACATTGAGCAGGGTACACAATCAAAATATGTGTTATTTCAGATGCACTCCAACATTGAAAGAAACATCTTGCTTTGATCAAATAAGATTTACTTCAGGCCCTCAGGTTTTACCACCACTCCCTTAACTGGTGGAAGATTACTTTGATTCTGGATCTGTACCTTCTTTTTGTGAATTATACCCACTGCAGGACATGTATGGTTCCGCATGCCACTATTGCTTTACTGCTTGCTCCTTTAAAACTGATTCTTAGCTTCTGCCAAGTTCTTTGCATTTCTGCAGAGATGGTTGAATGCATTTGGTGAATTTTACAAGTTCTGCTATTGGACTTTAATTGACAGAAAGAACTAATTCAGTACTAAAGAAGTGGTGAGTGACTTGCATTTTTTACAGTATACAGTTGTTTGTTTTGTATTTAGTTTTAAATGTATGTTATGCTAGATTTCACTTGAAATAAGCTGTATTTGCTTGTTTTACTTAATATTATTTACACAGTGACTGGAAGATCCATTTGTATATATCAAATTTAAGAAATGCACTGTAACTCTGGTCTGGCAGTAAGGAAACCAGGGTTTGCGTCCTGGGTCACCCTTGTGTGGAGTGTCATGTAGGTTAGATGGATTGGCAATACTAAATTGGCCCTAGTGTATGATTGAGGGGTGTGTGTGTGTATATGTATTTACCCTGTGATGGACTGGTACCCTGTCCAGAGTTTGTTCCTGCCTTACTCCCTATGATAGCTGGGGTGGGCTTCATCACCCACTGCAACCCTGTTCAGGACTAAACAGGTTAGAAAATGACTGACTGACTGATTATAACTCTGCCCACTTGATTACCTCAGGAGCGCATGTAGGCCTATCTTTTTCCTCCTAAAATGCTTCCTACCCTTTTCAAGTAGTGCTGCAATGGGCAATTTGAGAAACAGAAGCAATGATCTGAAACCATGACTTTTTTGTTTATTTTTGCATTGCACAGTTGGCACCTTTACTGATTAAACAATTCTCAGTAGAACATTCAGCTGAGTTTAAAGATATTTCAGGTGTAATGTAAGCCATTTACAAAGATATGTGCCTATTGCAGCAATGAAACATGTTGGCTTGATGCAGAGGTAATTGACCCTATTTTCTGGAATACAACTGAAGCATTTTTATCTGTAGCCTGGTATGTCAAATAACATTAAGCAAATGGATATACTTTTCTTAAGGGAAAAAAAGTAATATTCAGCAGCAAACATGTGGTGCAGGTGGGTTTTGTAATAATAGGCAGTTTTTTTTCTTTTTCTTTTTCTCTTTTCTCGCATTTGCTTCATTTGTCTTTATAGGTTTCAGCCCAATGATATATTCACTCTTAGACATAAAAGGATTCTTAAGCTGAATTTTTGTGTAAGTGCACAGAAATAATAAATAACTAAAACTATAGATAGCTCAGTGAATTGACACTGCAATCCCATTTTTGTAGCAGCAGTACTTTGGAGTCCATTTGCTAAGTGGTGTTAATAATAATAATAGTTACATCTATATAGTGAATTTCATCCCAAATGGATTCCAAAGCACTTTAAAGAAATTACAGGGAGAAATATGCATCAGCAGCTGAAAAATAATTTACTGCACCACCTCAGGTTTTGTATTTCTTCAACATGACATGGAGCAAGAAGGTTAAGTGACTCACTCAAGGTCACACAGAGTGAGTGAGTCAATGGGTTGAATGGACACCTGTCTCATTTACACCTTTTTCTTTAACCACTGGACCACATAGCCTCAAAGCAGCACTTAGCATTCTAAATTTCCACTGCCATACTGCCAATTTATCAAGGTCTCCATACACTGTCACTTTCCTGCTCTTGGGGATATGACTGCCTTTGTATTACTGACCTCTTTGATTGAAAATGCATGTAGAATTCAGGAACAAATTATCCATTCAGTTTTCATATTAATGATAAAAGTAAAGATGATATTTATTATGAAATGTTAGTATTATTATCAATATGAAACATTAATACTCACATTGACTCTACTATCTTTGGTTTGTTACCTCCGTTCACCCAGCTGGCATATAAAATTAACCAATCAGTGGTCTGAATGATACCACTTATCTGGCACTAAACATTATACATTAGACCTGTGTGTTAGAATGGTGTTTATTGATTAGAACTTTGGCTTAAACCCAGTGTTTCCAGCTAAGCTGGTTAAAAACTTACACATCTGCGCTCATATAGCGTTCTCTGTGAAGTATTGAAGGTTTTCTAATAAGAAGACAGCAGAGTCAAGTCCTGTAGAAATTCTTGAGAAAGAAAGTGCCACACTCACATCAGAAGAAGGTCTGCATATGTCAGGAGCCAGTAGCAGATGATATGCTCTGTAAATGTACTGTATGTTTCTGAAGGGCACCACGATCTTGCCCAAAGACTCGAGTTGTAGATGTATTGGTAGTAGCAGTAGTAGTAGTAGTGTCAAGTGTAGTAGAGTAAAAATTTTATTTGCATGTCTGACCAACATGCAACACGGTGCCATTTTACTCACACAAAAAGACCTGGACGTCCACGGAAGACAACAGTGGTGGATGATTGCAGAATCATTTCCATGATGAAGAGAAACCCCTTCACAACAGTCAACCAAGTGAACAACACTCTCCAGGTGTAGGCGTATCGATATCCAAGTCTACCATAAAGAGAAGACTGCATGAAAGTAAACACAGAGGGTGCACTGCAAGGTGCAAGCCACTCATAAGCCTCAATAATAGAAAGGCTAGATTGGACTTTGCTAAAGAACATCTAAAAAAAGCCAGCACAGTTCTGGAAAAACATTCTTTGGACAGATGAAATCAAGATCAACCTCTACCAGAATGATGGCAAAAAAAGTATGGAGAAGGCGTGGAACAGCTCATTATCCAAAGCATACCACATCATCTGTAAAACACGGTGGAGGCAGCGTGATGGCTTGGGCGTGCATGGCTGCCAGTGGCACTGAGACACTAGTGTTTATTGATGATGTGACACAGGACAGAAGCAGCCGAATGAATTCTGAGGTGTTCAGAGACATACTGTCTGCTCAAATCCAGCTAAATGCAGTCAAATTGATTGGGCGGCGTTTCATGATACAGATGGACAATGACCCAAAACATACAGCCAAAGCAACCCAGGAGTTTATTAAAGCAAAGAAGTGGAAAATTCTTGAATGGCCAAGTCAGACACCTGATCTTAACCCAATTGAGCATGCATTCCACTTGTTGCAGACTAAACTTCAGACAGAAAGTCCAACAAACAAACAGAAACTGAAAGCCGCTGCAGTAAAGGTCTGGCAGAGCATTAAAAAGGAGGAAACCCAGTATCGGGTGATGTCCATGAGTTCAAGACTTCAGGCTGTCATTGCCAGCAAAGGGTTTTCAGCCAAGTATTAGAAATGAACATTTTATTTCCAGTTATTTAGTTTGTCCAATTACTTTTGAGCCCCTGAAATGAAGGGATTGTGTTAAAAAATGCTTTAGTTGCCTCACATTTTTATGCAATCGTTTTGTTCACCCCATTGAATTAAAGCTGAAAGTCTGCACTTCAACTGCATCTGAGTTGTTTCATTTAAAATTCATTGTGGTAATGTACAGAACCAAAATTAGAAAAAAGTTGTCTCTGTCCAAATATTTATGGACCTAACAGTATAAGCAGCAGGCAGTGCAAAGGTCAACAACAAGTGTACTTCAGCCAATGCAAATTAATGCTGCCGAAAGAAACTGTGAGCAGAGCTCACAGGGCTCCATGCAACCAATGAGGTTAAAAGGAGAAAGCATCATTAGTCAAAAGGGTTTAAAAGGTGAGTTAGAACAGGTGGATGGAGTCAAAGAGGTATGAGAAATGAATGGGACTGTAAAAGTGTGAAGAGGACAAATTAAACACCAGAGCCATGGCCATAACAACAACAAAGTAGCATTCAGAAACATAAGTAGGTATCTTAGATTATTCTTTCTAACTGTCAAATAGTTCAAAGACACTGTTCTCTTTTTATTTAGTTACTCTTAAGAAGAATAAAACTTTTATTATTTCAGTAATGCAAACTGTTCTCCTTTCTTTTATTACCTACATGGAAGGTCGGTACAATATATTGTAAAAAAAGACAAGCGACAGAATAAGGTTCGGGGTAACCTCCTCATATACTTGAAACAAAATGAAAAAAAGGCAGTGATTAAAGGTCTTCACAGACTGAGTTCAAAACAGAACTGACTCAGTGATAGCAAGATGGTGTTTTTATAGTCGGGGTGCAGGAAGGGATGTCATTGGGACTAGAACCGGAGGTGATGTTGACAGGCTCAGGCATGATTTCCCCCAGGTGGTCTACCGAAGAAAGAGAGAAAGTGCACGCCACCACCGCTTGGTCCAATGTGAAATGACCATCTTTCAAGCCCATTCACTGCCTCCTATTCGCACGTGTTTGACAATGTTTATCCTCTTATGATTCATATACTGTAATTCATAGCAGCATTTATCAGTTCAGGGTGATCTATGGTTTAAAACAAATTTTTGCAAAAAAGTCAAGAATAAACAGTTTTGAATTTCAATGATTTGCAGTTTTATAATTATAAAGTATTTAAATTTTAAACATATTATTTTGTTTGTGAAGTGAAGCTATCACCAAGCAAAGATCTTTTTTTATTATGTTACATAGTTAGATTTAGGGTGACCAAAATGCACTGGAGGCAACTATTGTTTTGAGAATTTTTGAAAGGATTAAGGAAGTTGAGTGGAGACTGTCACGGGAAGAGAACAAGTAGGAATTGGTGAGGAAGTTGCAGGTCATCGGAGCATTAGTGGAATGGAGGAGAGAAAGAGTGATTGGCTAAGACAGAAGATAGGAATGACAGTTGTATTTAACTGTTAAGATGCAGGTTTGTAAGGAAGGGTTACTGTATGTGGGTACATCTTGCTTTGTTCCCTGCTTGTGCTTGTTGTTTTGACAGGTGTTTCCTGTGACCCATACCAATAGGATAGAGCAGCAGGTATGTTAGGCTTCTAGCATTGCTTATTTGCAATAAATATTTATATTGGTTTAGGGCTTAACTACATTTGGTGTATGTATGTGCCTCAATCAGCATAGTGATCACTGCAGTATCAATGAAAATTTGTCATTTGTCGAAGATGTTTTCAGAAGTTGGCACAGCGTGTCACCCACTCACCAGCCTCCATTTTTTACTATTGCCCTGGAAAAATGTGAACAATATGCAACATTTATTACTATACATTCTGCCTCTTTGTTATAAAACAAGCAATATCTTCCACTACACCAGTTAAAATTACTATATGTAATCAAGTCTCAAATGTTATAGGTCAACTGTTAAGGATCTAATGTGAAGTGTCAAAAACAACCATTCTTTAATTGTACTCTTACCTTTTTTCTCAGTGCTTAAAATTTAAATTTTTGTAGGAATATATTTTGGAGAGTTTCCAGTTAAAACATAGTAAATACAATAACACAGTATATTCATTATAATAATAATTAAAAATAGTTTCTTTAAAACTTTAGTTTTTTTAATTAGTGCCTGTGCTCAGTGTCAATAAACTGATTCACATAAGCACTGATTATGAATGATGCCTGTCACTTCCCAGTACTCCACATAGGAACTCAATAGTTTCAGCATGAACAACACGTGGGTGTCCCCAAGTATAACCTGTACTCTCAAGGCTGATCTGCTTTTGTCCCAAAGAATTACACCTTGGTTAAAACCACTTACCAACCAACAATGTGTTACTCCTACTGTGGTCCTTTCTACTGGGACGTTCTCCTTCATCCTGCTAACACCAACAATAATAAAGTGGCACTCTTCTAACATCAGGTGCCCTGTATCTACTTTACTACTTCAGTCACTCAAGATGTACAGACAAATGATAGAAATTTAAAAGAAAAGTTGTATTTGTTTAGAATAGAATAATAGCTTCAAATATATATATGAAATCAATGATAAATAGTAAATAATAGCAATGTCATGATGTAAAGCCATAATAATAATAACCCTTGCTTCCATGTCAAAAAGCTTAAAAAGTGTTTTCTATAAAGATAAAGGTAACACCTGTGTCATAGAATAAGTGTCATTGGTCAGCTTTTAGATTTAACCATCAGGCTGATGCATGGACAGCATCTTCAACGTCCAGGTGAATAAAGGCTCTACGATGGAATGGATTGTCTCATTCACTCTGACGTCTCTGTTGTTTCTCTCATCTCACCCACTGGCAGGTTGTTCTTTATATTAAAAGTCCCCAGTGGGGCTCTGTATCTCGTCATTTTACAGATAGATAATTGGTGAAGTACTCTGGTGACAGCTCTACCTAAAAGCTTTAATCACAAAAGTATATGCGGAACACTTTATCTTGTCAAGTGTGCTGTCTCTGTTTCCACTTACTCCCATCGAACATCTGAGTTATAGACTGTCTGATCATTCTAATCTAAGATTATAATATGTGTGATACACTTAAGTACCAATGAAAGAAAATAATCAAAATACATAGCATTAAAACAGTGCCCACAGCATTGCTCTGTATGAAATCCCAAAGAGAGTTCATCTACAGGTCATCACAGTCCATCTGACCAAAAACTTTTAAATGAGACAGATTGCAGCTTGCTTTTAATGTAGTGCCTCCAGTCATTTTGAATATAGTTTGGTTGTAAAATAATAGTATGAAAAAGTAAATTACTAATATTAATGAGGTGAATTAGGTATGTGGTTCTGAGTCATACTTCGAGTAGTTAAAAGTTTCAGAGTTCTAGTTTACAATCCCCTTTAACTCCACAAAAATCAATTATGCATACATCACAATATTGGAGCTAGTTAACTACCCTCACAAGCAACTAGACAAGCACTATTTCTGCGTTCTATCAACATTGTTAATTAATATTTATATTATGCCATTTTAATCATAATTAAATGTATGTAGTAATTCTATTTTTAGGAGCTTTAAAGGTATTGTTTGTAAAAGGTGCTTTGCATAGTAAAAGATTGACCTGTGTAATGAGTAATAAAAATGTCACGATACATTTTAAGAAACCACTGTGCTGGTAAATACTTTACAGCATCTAGACTTTGATTTGCCTGTAGAAATGAAGCATGAGTAAGTCGACACAACTTTTTTGCTGCATTGTAAAAAGAATCACGACAGAGCTACAAAAGACAAAAAATCTTTTGATTCATAGGCTTTGACTTGCCATTAGTTCCACATATTTATTCCAAATGCTGTTCCCATAAAGCCTGTGTGTTATTATGGAATCCCCATGTCTACAAAAGCAAACTGTTCACACTTCTTTGATTTGATAGACAATACCACAGCATCAAAGCTCAGGTTAGCAGGTTTAGAAACACTTCCTTCTCTTCCTTCTCCCAAGTGGCATATGGTGTGAACAGCTAAAGCACCTTGATTGTACAGCTACAGTCCATTATCACAAAGTTTACTGAATGTCATGCTTTCTGAAGTATATTCCTGTACAAAGCTTTTTGTTGTATTGCTGTTTGTACTTTTCTTGACACATATTTAATACCTTGTAGTATGGAAGTTTGTTTTTTATATTTCCTTTTTACTTTGTTGCTGAGTTCCAAAGTATTAAGTACAGTACATATGATGAATTAAAATTTGAATGTCAAAATTAATGGGAAAATAAATTTTATAGTCATCAGTCAATAGGAGTCAACATTTTTTAATGTGTTATTCAAACTGACACACAGAGAGCAAAACCTCTTCTCAAGTCTCTAAAACTCTAAACACATTTCCTGCTTTACGCACATTTTGCAATTCAAAATGGCACTTTCTAAATGCACTGAACATGGTTCTCTGCATAAGACACAACAATCTGACATAAAGTCACATGTTTGCCATTACAACACACTGCCATTCAAAAGGACAGAACATGAGCTAATTGGCCAATATATGTGCCACCTGGCCAAACACCTCAATGGTTAATTGTTACCACTTCAATCAGGAAGTAAGCACTATAAAAAGACCACAGGTGAGCACCTTTTTTTCAAGAACAATGGAAGACATTGCAGAGAGAGGAAGAGGAAGAGGGAGGGTGAGGATGAGAGGGGGAGGAAGAGTGAGAGATAGGGGTAGAACTGGTATAGGAGGTCATGGGCAAAGAAGACAGCAACTGTCAAATGAAATCAGAGCAACCTTAGTTGATCATGTCATCAACCATGGGCTGACAATGCAAGAGGCTGGACGTAGAGTGCAGCCCAACTTGAGCCGTTTTACTGTCGCCTCTGTCATCCGGACATTTAGACTGGAGCACAGGTATGCAACCAAAATGTCTTTCACACTGTGTAGTACACCCCATGTCATAGTGTATCAGTTGGGTGACACCTGTGTACTTCATGAATGGCTAATGTCATACACTAACTGTACAAGTTTCCTGTCCAATTTACTCTACTGTGGGGGAATCTTTAGGCTGCATTGTCCAAGCCCTATATTTTTGTTTTTTGTTTTTGTAAAGGACTGAGAGACGCAACCATGATGGAGGAAGGGGCGAAATGTTCACAGGGGTACAGGAAGCTGCCATTGTAAACTTGGTCTTGGAGAATAATGAAATCAGATTAAGAGAAATTCAAAGCAACATCATCCAAGACAACACCATATTCACCAACATTCAATGAGTCAGTCTGTCCACATTGGCTCGCATTCTCAAGCGAAACCAAATCAGCCTGAAACAATTGTATAAGGTGCCTTTTGAGAGAAACTCTCAAAGAAACAAAGAGATCAGATGAGTATATGTGGATGTAAGTACAATATTGACTGCAGCACATTACACGCAACATTGTTTCCCAGTGTACTGGATAACACCATATTGACTGATTTTAGTTCATTGTTTTCAGGGAGTACTGGAAATGGATGCTCATGCAATCCCACATGAGTTCATCTTCATAGATGAGGCTGGTTTCAACCTAGCAAAGACCAGAAGAAGGGGAAGAAACGTCATTGGCCACAGAGCCATTATAGATGTTCCTGGCCAACGTGGTGGGAACATCACAATGTGCGCTGCCATCTCCAAAATGCATGGTGTCCTCCACCGTCATGCCAACCTTGGACCATACAACACAGGCCATATTCTAACATTTCTGGACAGACTCCATAACATTCTCATTCCACCAGAGCGTATGAATGATGCAGACCATGCAAGAACCCGGTATGTTGTAGTATGGGACAACGTGAGCTTTCATCATGCAGTGCCAGTCCAAAATTGGTTTGCTGACCACCCACTGTTTCTCGTGCAATACCTTCCACCATTCTCACCATTTCTGAACCCCATAGAAGAGTTCTTTTCGGCATGGCGGTGGAAGGTATACGACCGGCAGCCCTATGTGCGTATGCCTCTTGTGCAGTCTATGGAAGAGGCATGTGATGAAATTGATGTGGGTGCGATTCAGGGATGGATAAGGCACTCAAGGCGCTTCTTCCCTCGATGTCTGGCAAGGGAAGATATTGCCTGTGATGTGGACGAGGCATTGTGGCCAGACCCAGCTGAGAGGCAAGATGCTGCATAATTATTTTTCTTGCCTCTTTTTTTTCTATATATTTCTTCTGCACATTTTCTTTTTCAGTTTACTGTTTTTTCTGAGCATATTTTTGTTCGCTCCAATGTAAATATATCTGCTGTGCATATGTTGCACTGACTTGTTTGGTGAAAAATAAAAAAATAAATGCATGTGTGTGTATCTGCAAATATTTCTGTGCATGTGAACACTCTAATTTTCAACAATTTGGACTATTTTAGTATTGTGGCAGAGCATACTAAAGATGAGAGTGCTTTTCATTTTGTCCAACAGTGTGTAGTTGGTTAGACAAAAATCTGGTGATATAACTGACATGTGTGCCATTTAGTGCAGTAGTTTGATTATGATCATTATATATGTAGTTTTGGTTGCAGTGTTTCATTTTGCAGGATATGTGAGGTGTTTTGCTCTTTGGGTGAGGTGTTTTGTGAATTGTGCTAAATGATTTGCAACAATGAGCCTTGTTGTCAAAATTGTGCTTTAGCAATTGTAAAAAACTGTAATAGTCTTAAAAATATGTTGTTAAGCATGCTCTTAACAAAAATAAGTTTTCATTAAAAATAATCTGACACTAAATACAATACTGTTATTTTACATTGTTTTAAATCAAGCTAAAAAGGCTTCTAATATATGGTATTTAATATCATGTAGTTTTTTAATGCTGTCTTTTTAAAGCTTCTTGTAATAGATACCTTAGTCTTATGGGGCCAGACGTGATTCTCAAATGAGTCAACATGTCTGTGGACAACCAACAGGGCTTCTTCCTAAAACACCCAATTCCTCCAGTCTGTGAAGTTTAAAAAGCCGGAGTTTCAGGGAGAGTGCAAAAGGAACTGAACAAAAGATGTGACGCTAAGAGAAAAGTAAAAGTTAAAATTGCTATTATCACCTCAGTAGCTCAGTAGCATAAGGTAACTGGTCAGTGATTTAGGATGTTATACCCATGCCACAAAATCACCAGCAGAGATCAACCAAAGAGGGCAGCATATATCAGATGGTCAGAAATACCATTTAGTAATAAATTATGACCATTGTCTCAACAACTTTTCTTGGAGGATATAAATTCTTCAATTTTAGTTAGCTTGAAAAATAAGTTTTTTGATTAGTTTACAGAGCAAAACTTGATGACACCTTTTGTGTTTGCTGTGATCCTTTTACAAATCAAAGTCACAGGATGCACATAGGAATATTAATCAATTCCCTCCTTGTTAAGAGGGCCTAAAATGTTTGACGTTAAAGGCAGGCATGAATGCAATGCTAGTCATCAAGATGCATTCAAAAGAGCCAATGTTTCTGTCTACTGAAAAACCTAACAGTCAGGCTTCAGTTATGTCAGACAGAAAATGAGTAGTGGACATCAAAGGAAATAGATAATTGCTAAAGTCATTTGCAGAGGCAGCACTTTATTGTGGTTGCCAGTGTACTGGTCTAAGGCAGAGGATATACGTACTTCACGATACATGACACGTGTGCTTGAAGATGCTGCTGCTGCACAAGCTGTGTACTATGTATACTTGTGTGCGTTCTTTAAGTGGAGGATTCCACCAAGTGGCATTGTGAGACATCGTTATGGTGAGAAAACAACATCCGGTTTTGCTGTGTTGTGAGATGGGGAACAAAGATGTGAAAAATAAAAATTGTTTGCATTCTGATGCTGTTGTGAGGTGCAAAAAAAAAAAGATGGACATAGCTGAACAGATAGTATGTGAGACCTTTAATTGTATCGAGTGTGAACATTCAGCCCAACTACAGACAAACACCAGGACACATGGAAGTCCAAAACACACACTTTTATTTGTCTTTCTACCTTCTTCACAGCACCTATCATAGTGCACCAAACACCTCAATAAACTCAGTCCTTTCTTTTTCTTTCTTGATACTTCTGCCACCTCCACTCTTCTCCTCGCAAGTTCAGTCCTCTGCCTCCCGACTCCAGCTCCCCGAATGGAGTGAGGAGGCCCCTTTTATGCTGCATGTGTGGCGGAAGTGCTGCATGGGCACCCGGAAGCACTCTGGGTGTACCTGGTTCCTATTCTGGCAGCACTTCCTGGTGTGGCGGAAGTGCTGCAGTCCATGACTCCGGAACCATCCAAGCGCCCCCTAGCGGTGGTCAAGGCCCCCCACAGGGGTTGAGCTTCCAAGCTCCATGGCCCCCATGCAATCCAGGGTGACTGCCCTCTTGTGTCCCAGGGAAGATATTGCCCCTCTCCAGGTCCTTCCCTTCTCCAGGTGTCCCGGTGGGGCAAGGTCCCCAGTCGTCTATCACATAAGTCATTGAGATGGGAAAAATGTGATGCTTGTATTGCCTATGCAAGAAAAGGATGAAGAAAAGCACATTCCCTTATTAGCATTTATTATGCTTCACTGCATCAAACCATTCATCAAACACTGAAGCACACAGATTGATCCTGTTGGAGCAGCAGTGCAGCTTGCTGTCACATATTGATAGCAAACAGCGATGCTGACATCACACACCAAAACCTGAACACACACGGCATAAAGTTTAAACTGGTCCTTAGAGGCAACAGTGAATATGTGAATCCAGGGAACTTCCTGTCTTTAATGAATTTACCGGGTGAAAAATGCCACTTATATCTCACCTCAAACACAAAATGAGATTAAAGATGTCATTGTAAAGAAATGATACAGTCTATCTTTTTTAAAGAGTTCAAGAATGTGGACATTTACTCTGTTTTGGTAGAACTACCCTCTTACAATGCTGAACTGATGCCATTCTGAATATGATTTGTAGACAAAGAGGAATTGCTAGAAATTGTTATCACTGGCAACACATTGCGACTTGCCATAAGAAAGGTCTTGAGTCAGTTGGGCGTTAATAAAACCAACTGAAGAGCCCATGGTCACGTTTTTCAAAAATAGCTCCATAAAAGAACATGTGTTGACTAAGATTGTGGAAAGTGCAGCAGTTGGGCAAGAGAAAACCACTGACTGACATCTTGTGGTATAGTGGGTCCATAGCTCTCAGCAAAGGCCAGTTTTTAAAATAAATAATCACTGCGTTCGCAGCTTAGCAAGGGGGCATGTTAATTGTGGCTGAAGCGGGTCTCAGGGCGATCTGCGGTGTGGGCGTTTCTCACCTAAGTGCACAGGTGAAAGACTGCCCACATCTGTGATTCTTCCTAGGGCTGCTAATATGTCACAGCTGCTATGCCCTCTCGACATATATAGAAGCGCAAGTCGGGGAAGGAGGAGGAAAATAAGATGAACGGAAAGAGAAAGAGACGGAGGTTGCTGGAATGAAGTAAGGAGAAAGCCGGTGAGAGAGAGAGAGCGAAGGCGAACGAGTGAGAGCATGCTCAAGTGCAGCTGGACTGTGGGCCCTAGCGAGGTGTTTAGCTAACACTTAGGGTAGTTGATTGTAGTCGCTCCCGCTGAGCATTTGGAGAAGAGCAGGAGTGACTAGCGAGCAAGGTGACTCGCTGTGGAAGACAGTGGGAGTCGGGTGACTTAAGCATATAATCTCCAGCATGGGAATCCTGGCCATTGGAGAGAAGCTAAGTCCCGGTCTTGGATGAGAGCGTGACCAAAGCTAGGATTGGGAGGCCTGCAGACCTGTGTGAGTGAGAGAAGGTCAGCTGCAGAGAGAGCGTCTCGCCTGCTCCAGGGCCCAAACGGGAGAAGCAGGTGAGACGCTAATGTAAAAGAAGCACCGGGTTTATAATTGTTTTAAAGGACTGCTTCCAGCGGTGTTTTAACCTCGGCTTTTAAAGGATTGTTTTTTCTATTGTTTTAAACCTCCATGTCTGTTTTTATGGATTATTTATTTAATGAAGACGTTTGGGAACCACTGCACTTATTTATTTATGGACACTTTGTTTTTGTTTTGATTGTTTGTAAATAAAAGCACTTTGCACTTTTGTACCATCCCCTTGCTCCATTGTTATTGCCTCAATGTCTAGCTCATCGGTAACATTACCGACGGTGTAGGGTTCAAGGGCTCCCGAACAGCAGCTGGGAGCATGGAGCAGAACCCGTATCGTCACACATCTACCATGAAAGTAAGGCTGCTTGACACTATGCATACAGCCACTTCTACAATGCTTTTATGTACATAGTGAAAGCTCTAGACGCCCTTTCCCTTAATCTTCACACTGAACAGTACAGCAAAGTGGTAACTCTTGGGTGGGAGGGAAAGAACAAAGTAGAGGCCATGGGTCTTCTGTTTAGACTTCAAGATTTTCGTTTCATTCTCACCATCCTTACTATCTACCAATACTTGTCTAATTTTTCAGGCATAACTGTTAAACTACAAAATACATCACTTGATGTAATCTAAAAATTAAGTATGGTTGATGAGGTGAAGAGCTTCCATATCAGTCTGCATGAGGCAGTTCATGAAGACTTTCACAGAAGTAACTAGCACTCTGGACAGTTTGCTGCTGAAGTCAACCAAGAACCTGGAAAAATCATCCCAGACTCACTGGCAGACAAATGTGAAGGGAAAGTGCTCCTACAGAAAATTTAGAAGACTTTCATACAAAATATGGCTGTTCCTCTTCTTAAACACATCATTCCAGAGTTTGACGCCCAATTTACATTCTTGTCTATCACCTTGTCAGCCCAGTTTAGGTTAGTTCCCTCTGCCCAGTGCCAGAAAGATGTTAAAACAGATATCACAGCTGCAGTGGAATTTTACACAGATGACCACCCATCTCCAGAACTACTTCACCAGGAGTTCAGAAACTGGAGGAGGAGCGACTGGCCATCACTTGCCCATATTCACATAGATAGATAGATAGATAGATAGATAGATAGATAGATAGATAGATAGATAGATAGATAGATAGATAGATAGATAGATAGATAGATAGATAGATAGATAGATAGATAGATAGATAGATAGATAAAACTTATTCCCAAGGGAAAATTTGGCATTTTACGGAAGCTCTTTAAATAAAGAAAATAATAAAAAAAAAAAACAGAAATACAGAGGTGCTATAAAAGGCCACGCCCAGAAATATTGGCACAGTATTGACATGTTGTCACACACATGTGCATGGGAAGCAGTCTAAGGGCTTAGATGGGAGTAAGATGCAGAGTCTGGGGTTGATTAATTGCACTAATGCATTTTCTCCCTCTTCCACAGAAGCAAAGCCCGCCTAAAACTCCTCCCACTTCCGGCAGCAGTTCACACCCCTACTGAGTCCATTTCCGCCCATGGACCCGCCTCTTCCTGCCCTCCAGCTATAAAACCCGATCATTCCTCTCCTTTAGTCAGTCTTTCTTAGGACACAGTCTTAGATGACTACTTCTTTGAATGTTTTTTTTTCCTTGAAACCTACAGTATATGGGAAGGAATCCCCAAATCTTTATCTTGTTTTAGTCTCTCATTTACAATGTATTATAATCTTAAAGTGGATTTGGAGCCAACAGTGAACACATTTACTAACATATGCCTGTGGTATAGCGGGTCCACAGCTCTCTTAGCAAAGGCCAGTTGTTTTATTTAAATAAATAATCACTACACTCGCGGCGGTAGTGTGGCTGAAGCTGTTTCTGGGTGGATTCGTGCTGCGGGCGTGTCTCACCTAAGTGCACAGGTGAGGGACGGTCCGCAGCGTAATTGATCCCAGGAACTGTTGATTGCCACAGCTGCCACGTCCATTATATATAGAGAAGCCCGAGACGGTTAGAAAGAAAAAAGAGAAAAAGGGAGAAAAGAGAAGGAAACAGAGGTTGTAGAAGGAAGCAGGCAGGAAGGGAGCAAGTGAGGGAAAGCAGGTGCAGGCGAGAGCGAGCGTGAGCAGGCTCGCGGCAGCTGAGCAGGCTGCCTGGGTGTTTGGCCGACACCCGGGTAAGTAGTAGAGGTGGTCACTCCGTAGAGTGTATTATGAAGGGCAGAAGTGACCGGGAGACAGGTGACTCTCCGCTTAAGGCCACGGAAGGCAGCGGGAGTCGGGACTTGGGACGTGGTGTCCCCAACATGAGAGCCTTGGTCGTTGTGGAATCCCAAGTTGCTGTCTGGAGGAGCCGACCGGAGCCAAGGATCGGTATGGCGACTGACAGCAGTAGTTGTAGCAAAAGAAGGTCAGCTGCAGAGAGAGCGTCTCGCCTGTTGCAGGGCTCGTATGGGAGAAGCAGGTGAGACGCTAATGGAACAGAAGCACAGGGCTTGGGCTTGTCATTTGTGTACCTGTTTTTAAAGGCTGGTTCCTGCATAACGTTTTGACCTCGGTTTTAAAAGATTGTGTTTTTCTATTTTAACCTCCATGATCCGCATTGTTTTAATGGATTATTTGTTTAATGAAGATTTTTGAATGCACTGCTGCACTATTTATTTGAACACTTTGTTGTTGTATTGTAAATAAAAGAACTTTTGCATATTTTTACCATCCCCTTGCTCCATTGTTGTTGCCTCACTGTCTAGCTCATCGGTGACATTACCGACGGTGTTGGGTTCAAGGACTCCCGAATAGAAGATGGGAGTGTGGAGCAGAACCCGCATCATCACAATGCCCAAAGAACTTTAGTAGGATAGTGTTTTTGTTAAGTAAAAATCCTGAAAAAAACATGGGATTATAATACTGCTTGTTGCTGCTGCTTTATTTGTCAAAATAATTATTATCAAATAATGTGTTTTATTTTAGTTATTTATTTGGGTTTATTTAGTTTGTTAGTTAAGTTATAAATAAAACATTGACTGCATTTTGCTTTGAAATTAACACTAATATAATACTTTTTTAAGAATTAAAATGAGAGACAAAGCTGTGGACTGAATATAATAAAATGTCACCATTGTCTATCTTGACCATATGACCTAATTCTGGTAAAGTTCCTTACACCATTAACCATAAGTTCCTGTACCTAAGGCAGTTTTGTGCCCATCTACACAGTGTGCCTTGAAGATACTAGAATATTAGTAAAATTGTGACTGAAACAGGCCATTCAGCCCAAAAACTCATCCATCCTATTCACCCAGATTGTCCAAAATAACATCAAGTTGAGATTTCTGAGGTCTGAAGGTCTCTAAAGTCCTACACTCCTCCACACAACTTGGTAATTTATTTCATCTGTCTGTGTTTCTTTGCATGAAGTAATACTTTCTAACATATGTGTGAAATCTGCCTTTAACAAATTTTCAGTCTTGCCCCCCGTGATCTTGTTGCAGAATTTATTTTAATGTAACAGCTGGGATGTACTGTACTAGTTAACTTCACACATTTCAACAATTCAATCATGTCCTTTCTAAATCTCTATTTGCTTAAACTGAAAAGATTCAACTTCTCCAATCTCTCCTCATTGCTCAAAGATCTTAGTCTAACACCCAGAATCAGCCTAGGCACTCTTTTTTGGACTTTCTCTAGAGCTGCATTGTCCATATTGTAATATAGAAACCAAAACTGAACATAGTATTTCAGGAGAGGTCTCACTAATGTATTGATCACTTCTGTTGACTGTCTGGATGTAGATAATTTTACTATAATTCCAAGGTCTTTGTCATAAGGTATACTTTCAAGTTTCAGACTTCTAATTGTACATTCAATCTAATATTCTTACGTCCTATATGCAATATTTTACATTGAAGACCATTCAAAGATATGCAGGTTAGGTGCATTGGTGTTCCTATATTGTCCCTAGTGTGTGCTTGGTGTGTGTGTGTGTGTGTCCTGTGGTGGGATGGCACCTTGCTTAGGATTTGTTCCTGCTTTGCGCCCTATGCTGGCTGGGATTGACTCCAGCAGACCCCCGTGACCCTGTGTTAGGATTAAGCGGGTTGGAAAATGACTGACTGACTGACTGAATAAAATAAATCAAGACACTATATAAAAGCGGTCGGGAGTGCAAAGCGTAGTGGTATTCCGCTTATCACAGACTTACTACTTGCGGCTTGCGGCACGAAGCAACGCGATGTGAGCAGAGTTCTGGTGCTCCCATCGTTCCCTTGCTTTTCTGCACACTCTTGGAGATTAGGTAGGCTATTTTTAGATTTGTATACAAAGAAATTTTGTCCTGCCTTACTTCTTCTAACTTGGTCACTTTATTAGCAGTCATTCATCGACTTTTGCGACACGACGAAAGGCAAAGCCCTCACTGACTCACTCATCACTAATTCTCCAACTTTCCGTGTTAGGCAGAACGCTGAAATTTGGCAGGCTCATTCCTTACAGCTTACTTACAAAAGTTAAGCAGGTTTCATTTCGAAATTCTACGCGTAACAGTCATAACTGAATCCTACTTATGTACATATGGTATATACGTCCAGAGCCTGCAGCTCGGTCGCCGTGTGAGGCGGGGTTGCGTCCTGTGTCCCCCGGCCTCCCAAGTAGTTGGCTGCCTGCCTATATTGCGTCCCCCATCCCCACGCCTCCCACGTAGTTGGCGGCATGCCTATTTTACACGTTTGGAGAACCGCCAATGCCTCTTAAATATCTTAGATTCACAGGTGACGATTTGAGTAGTGGACACTTTGATGTTTATGAATGTTTCAACTCTCAAAAGCTGGATGCAAAGTTATCAATGAAACCGGTTGTATGCTTACAACGCTTGACAGATGCCGAATGTCACTTCAACACAACAAGTCCTGCAATTACTAACGTAATTGAAACAAACCATGAAACTCAAACCGATTATGACAGCAGCAATCCAAGCTGTGAGAAAACAGTAAAAAGGAGGTGTGTCAGACATCGTGGTACATTTTCTGATGCAGCTAGGCGGAAACAACTTCGTGACACTGCCGCCAAATACTCACAGAAAAATCCACAAGTTAATAGACACACTGTTGCTAAATACTCGCAGGCAAATCCACAAGTTCATAGACACGCTGTCGCTAAATACTCACAGGCAAATCCACAAGTTAATAGAGACACTGCCACTAAATATTCGCACGCAAATCCAGAAGTTGATAGAGCCTCTGTTTCTAGGTACGATCCCAATAATAAAAAGCGGCTCATACAAAAACAACAAGTTTGGCTCAAAAAACCTTGTTTTTTGTGGATTTGCGTACAGCCACCGAAACTTTGTAATGGCACGAGACTTCAGGTCACGTGTCTGCAAAAGAACCTAATTGAGGCAACTATTTTTACTGGCAGTGGCTCAGGGGAGAGCTTTTTATTCCTCGCATCCCCGTTATACCCTCTGAGCTCCCATTTCAATTCAAATGCCTCCAATTTCCAGTAAGGCTTTGCTTTGCAATGACAATTAAGTCTCAGGGACAAACCCTACAAAAGGTTGGCATTGATTTGAGGCAAGATTGCTTTTCACATTGCCAACTGTACGTTGCATGCTCAAGAGTAACCTCAGTGCACAGCTTGGTCATATTACAACCGGAGGGCCGAACTGACAATGTGGTATATACAAAGAGATCCTTAACAAATAATTATTTGTATATTTTCCCTCAGTTTAAAAATGTTTACGTTTCTTCTTAATAACAATTTTAAGGCAGTATTTCGCCGCTGCGAAGCACGGGTATTTTGCTAGTATTTTGATAAAAGATGAGCCAGGCACACCACAAAATTCATTTAACAGAATAAAAAATAACTATAAATGCTATCAAAGCTATCAGTGCACATACCTATAATAAGCGATAACAGTAACTAACACACATGAATACAACGCCTACTGTACACTGAGGTGTCATTGGTTCATTTTAAATCACCACATATGTAAACAAGAAGATGGCAGTACCCATGTGTTACGTTTGAATCAAGTTTGAGGTACTGTTAAGATATATAGAGACCTGAGAGTCCTAGCTCTACATTTTTTTATTTGGTGAAAAAACATAGCATTTCAGTTTTCATTTGTGCTATTAGGAGAGCCGCTGCTTACTGGCCATAGCTGTTCACATTTGCATTTTTGGGTACTGGTAATGCTGAGGAATTAAATGGATAATACCATATTCAACAATAGCAGTTTACCTGTAGATTTTGGAAACATCATCTTATGGAGAAGTTACCATGTCTTCAAATTTATTTACTATATGTCAGAAAATCTGACATCTCATTTTCACGTCTATTGTAGAACATTGTGGTCTGCAGTAGAAATTAATTCTCAACAGAAGAGCATTAACATTCAGAAAATGTTCATTTTTAAATAAATCCAATTCTTCAAGTGTCCTTATCAATTTAAATCGCTGAAGCCACTTATACAAAACAGACTGTTCTCTTGATCTGTTTCATGTTTTCCTTCATTAATTCATTTTCTATACCAATTTGTCCCTGCTAAGTGTCACTAGTTCCTATTTTTCAAGCAGTAGGTGAATTGGAGACAATGACGTATTTGGAAATACATGCTGTGATATAAAACTGGTAAAATATATTTCAATAGATTCTTAAATAGACATGAAAAGCTGCCAAAAAATATTTGGATATATTTAGCTTTTACTAAAAAACGTTTTTAGTTGGCAATGTAATATCTCAAAATACTTCACTTCATCATTTAAATTGAGAGACACTGCTGTGTGCCATCTTGATACAATGCAAGAGTGTCACACTTTGATTTTAAAAAAAGGATTTACTAACAGAAACAAGGGTTAGTTAAGAAAGGTAAAAAAATCCATAAAATGACCCAATGCAACAATCACATATTAGTCACTCTAGGGCCTTTCTGCATTGATTTTGGGTGAAATAACCTGATGTGTTTATTTTAAACCACAAAATCTCCCTTTCAACATTTTATCGTTCTCACTCCAGACAGCTTTTGACTCTACCTTATTTTATATGTTGAGTAACCATTGGCAGGAAGTAGACTTTCAACCATTCCTTTGCAATTTACAGCTATTTGGATTTATAAGTAGATTCAGGCCTGCTTTCTTAAAACTCATAGTCCTCTAGTTTGTTCTTGTTCTACTACATTTTCAAGCCTTAATTTATTTTGCATTAGAGGGTCACATACGTAGAATGACTATAGTCTAATCAAAATAGGGTCAATAACCTCCTTATTTAATTCTTATGCTTTGGGACAGGGCCATATAGCTAGTTCTTCTTTGTTATTATGTGTGCTCTCTATATTCTGTGGTGCCTCCTAAAATCATAGGTTGTGAGACACTGATGATATACAAGTAGCCCACCACTACAAAGAGAAAATTTGTTCAGGATAGTTACTGTAATTTTTTGTCTGCCTTTTCCGACCTGTGTTATCAAACCTACTCATTTGATTCCGGCCCTTTGCTATTGACAAAGTTATGAAAATGTGACGCAAATACAGTTTTCTGGTTTGTGATCTTCCTAGATTGATGGTAAGGGCGATGAAGGAGATGCAGTGAGTAAGAATATGGCAAGTATGACTGGAAATTAAGCAAAGTAATGGAAGTGTTAAACAGGACAAACAAGACAATTTATATCACTAAAGGTCAAAGGAAATTGAAAGTTTGTTTACACTCTTTTAATGAAGGAGTCATAGTTTGCTTATTATATAGTTTGGTGTATTTTAAATAAATAATTTTGTGTGTATCCTGAAAACATGCAAAACAAGACAGTAATTTTTAACCCATTACTTTTTCAACATTAAAGTTATACAGACATTGAAAATTTTGTAGAAAAATAAAACATGTTAACTTGTTTTTAGGCACGGACATGGGACTAAAGTATCAGGGTTTTTTTTGTGCTACTGGAATGTACTGGTATTATTCTCTCAATTTCAGTACTACTTGAATGTGTGTAGAGATTTGCAATGCATACTATCTGTATAAAATATGAGTCAGTTAACTATTTTATTAATATAAGTCTGAGTTTGAGCCATTGCAGCATTTCCAACCTGAGTATAGTAACAGTAGTACTGTCATCTGTATAAAGTACAGTGAAATTCTTACTAACATGTCCATCCAGCATGCAGTGTGTTGTACTGGAATCCAGTTGTCCCTCTTCTGTGCCACTGGTGATTTGTATCCACTTCTGGACATGGTGCATGCTGTTCTCCAATTGACTAGTAAATTGTGAATAGTGATTAGTTTAATAATACTTCACAATAGTCTCATTGAAGCTATTGTTGACTTATGTTACTTTAATATCATGTAAATAAAACTGTGAGTGTTCTCTTGTCAGCAGAGGACACATATCATGAGAGTACTTTTGAATTTTATTTTTTCACTTTGTCTTAAAGTGAAAAGTACTAGGAAAAGGAGCATTGGCTTATCTAAATTAGAAAAATACTTATCATATGTGATCTTAAAAACATGTTTGACTTTTGTGCTAGTTTTCATTTAACAAACATCTCCATATTATAGTTTGCAACACGGATTATTGTTTTGTATGTCCTTACACTGTATGGTACTCTCTCTCTCTCTCTCTCTCTCTCTCTCTCTCTCTATATATATATATATATATATATATATATATATATATATATATATATATATATATAGTGGACCACCAAGGCGGGCACCTCCGCCCCAACCCAACTCAGACAGATGTGAGACACAAGTTCAAGGCACACGTATTTTATTTTTTATTTTTTGTTCTCGTGGGTAATGCCTTCCCCGTTTCCCACAAGCCCAGCACAGTCTCACAAGCACAAACACAACCCAAATTTCTCTCTCTCTTCTTTCTCTTTTCTCTTCCACTCTTCCAGTCAAGCTTCGTCTCCCTCCTCCCTAGTATGGCTCCCAGAGTAGTGTCTGCTGGCTCCTTTTATAAAGTACCCAGAAGTGCTCCAGGTGCTCATTGACGCACTTCTGGCAGCACTTCCAGGTATGGCAGAAGATCTGCCCATAAGGGATCAGCAGCTGCTGCAGCACCCCATGGCAGTGCCCACAGATCCCAACAGAGCTGTATGCAACTCCAACTCCCATGGAGCCCTGCAGAAGTCAGAGGCATCGATGCCACCTAGCGCTCCGGGGGAGGTAATGCTCTGGATATGCTCCCTCCACTGGTCCTTCCAGCGTGGCAGCATATATCAGAATATCTTTATTGTCATTGTAACAAATACAGCAAAATTAAGTGCAGTCCCTGCGGTGTCAAAATATAAGTAAATAGAATTACAAAAGGATAAGAAAGGATAAGAAGAAATAAGGTAGAACACAAACATTCAACATAAGACCTTAATTGCACATGAAACACAATTGCACAAGATGTCATCTATTGCACTGCTGCATTGGAGGTGATTAGGTGGCATTCAGTGCCCTAATGGCAACAGGGTAGAAACTGTTATATATAATATAGGGGGGCATGGTAAGAAAAAAGCAGTATAAGGTATTTATTACTGCAGATACTAATTACTGCTTTGAAAATATAACTTTGTATTGTGTTGTTACAGCTATACTTTTCTAATGCCATTGAGAGAATTAACATTAAAAGAAACACATTCCAGTTTACAAAAACTTTAACATACATCGGATGGTTTGCATTAGAAAGGGAAACTCTTGCCTGTCATTTACTTGTCAGGGGAAAAATAAAAATAACCTAGCACATGGTGGCACGTGCTTACTTCATACAGGAGATAGGGCTCTGGGAATGCACAGGCGCTGTTTCTGCTTATTTTCAGTACATATTTTTTATTCTTGGAAGCTGCTTTGTATCTTTTATGTTATAAACAGTCCTACTTGAAAAGGGCTTCAGTGCCCAAGTGCCACATTTGTGTAATTTCTGCATCACAAAATAATCCTTATGGAAACCATACCATATTCTAAATCTGTTACATAAATAAAATCCATTTTATGTGCAGATTGTCTAAACATACTGTAAATAAACATTCAATATATAAAATATGCACAGTATTAATATTTAAACAGAGATATTTTTATTAATCTTTTCATTTTATATCTCTTGTCAGAAAGTGGTGACAATTAAAGTGGCCTGATTGGACCATTAGGAGTTCATGTTAAATACCACAGTCCACGGGTGTAGATGAGTGTACTAAGTTTACCAGAAAATTAAATTTGTGTACCCACATTGGACTTTGCAACCTTCACATGCAATCAAGATGTGAAATAGGAATTTCATTTGTAACTTTTGTGGATAAGCAGTTGGTCTGAGCTAGTAAGTAGCTGCAGATAGCTAACTAATGTTATTACCTTTTACTACACAGTACATTATAACATTCTAGATGAGAACAGGCCATTCAGCCCAACAAAGCTCACCAGTCTTATCCACTTAATTCATTTAAAAAAACAATGTCTAGTTTGTCATACTGTCCACCACACTACTTGTTAGCTTATTCCAGGTGTCTATGGATCTCTGTGTAATAAAAACTTCCTAACGATTATATGAAATTTACCCTTAACAAATTTCCAACTGTGTCCCCGTGTTTGTGATGAACTCATTTTAAAATAACTGCCTCAATCCACTGTACTAATTCGCTTTGTAATTTTAAACACTCCTTTTAATCTTCTTGTGCTTCAACTAAGAAGGCTTGGCTTTTAATCTTTCCTCATAATTCATCCCCTGTAGTCCTGGAATCGGCCTAGTCGCTCTTCTCTGGTCTTTTTCTAGTACTGCTGTGTTCTTTTAGTAGCCTGGTGACAAAAATTGTAAGCAGTTATCCAGATGAGGCCTCACCAGTGCATTATTAAGACTCAGCATAACCTTCTTGGACTTGTACTCTACACATCGTGCTATATACTGTATCTTAACATTCTGTTAGCCTTCTTAATGACCTTTGAACACTGCCTGGAAGTTGATTGTGTTGTGTCCACTATGACAAATAAATCCTTCTCATAAGGTGTACTTTGATATTTTGTTCTTCCTATGCATAATACTTTGCGTTTACTGAAATTAAATTTCCTCTGTCACAAATCTGCCCAAGCCTTGTTGGTGTCCAAGTCCATCTGTAATGATTTAATGGATTCCAGATAATCTACCTAGCGTGGTATCATATGCCATGATTATCAAGTTAACCACCTTGTTACTAATATTCCTTTCCAAACTATTTATATATATTGAAAACAGCAGTGGCCCTAGCAGTGACCCTAGTGGAACACCACACTTAAAATCAGCCAGTTCTGATAGGGTTCATCACACCATAACAATCTGCTTTCTGTGTCTGAGCCAATTTTGCACCCATCTACAAATATCACCCTTCTTCACACTTCTTTTAGTTTGATGCCCAACCTCTCATGTAGCACCCTATCAAATGCTTTCTGAAAGTTAAGATGAATAATATACGCTCCACACTGATCATACCCTTTTGTTGCTTCCTCATGGAATTCCAGCATGTTGGTAAAATATGACCTCCCTCTTTTGAAGCCATGCTGACTGTTCAGCAAAACTACTGTTCTTGCCTTGTGTTGCTCAATCTTATCCTTAATTATTCTTTCCATTAATATTCCTGAATTTCACATTAAGCTTACTGGACTATAGTTGCTTGGATCTGCATGATCACCCTTTTTATATAGAAGGGTAATATTTGCCATTTTTCAGTCCTTTGGAATCTCCCCAGTGCGCAGTAACTTCCTAAAGATTTGCATCAAGGGTTTATATATTTACTCTTTAACCTCCTTAAGAACTCGAGGGTAAATATTATTTGGTCCTGGTGATTTTTTTGATTTCAGCCTATTTAATCTAAGCAGTACTTCTCCCTCCACAATTTCCAAGTCACTCAGTACCTCCTTAGTAATCCCTTTTACCGGTGGGAGGTTATCTACTTTCTCATATGTGAAGACCTCAGAAAAAATGCAAGTTTAGAGCATCCACTATTTCACTATCACTATTTTGTAATTCTCCTTTACTGTTACTGATTCACTTCACCTACTTGACTGTTATTGTACTACTAAAATACTGAATGAATCTCTTTGGCTCATCTTTTGCCTTTTCTGTTACAGTAATCCCTCGCTATATCGCGCTTCGACTTTCGCGGCTTCACTCTATCGCGGATTTTATATATAAGCATATTTAAATATATATCGCGGATTTTTTGCTGGTTCGCGGATTTCTGCGGACAATGAGTCTTTTAATTTCTGGTACATGCTTCCTCAGTTGGTTTGCCCAGTTGATTTCATACAAGGGACGCTATTGGCAGATGGCTGAGGAGCTACCCAACCAGAACGCGTATTATATATTAAATAAAACTCCTCAAATATATTGTGAGCACAGGGGCTGTTCGCACCCCTAGAGGATACGGCCGCTCCTCAAAAAACACTGAAAGATTACCTTCACATTGCTGCCATCCTTGCTGGGCTTACATGTGGCTGCTTTGTCAAGCGATATGCTTCCTGCACGGTGCTTCGCATACTTAAAAGATCAAACAGCACGTATTGATTTTTGATTGTTTACTTTTCTCTCTCTCTTGCTCTGACATTCTCTGCTCCTGACGGAGGGGGTGTGAGGAGGGGGGCTGTTTGCACCCCTAGACGATACAGATGCTCGTCTAAAAATGCTGAAAGATTATCTTCACATTGCTCCCTTCTGGCTTTGTCAAGCAACATGCTTCCCGCATGGTTCTTCGCATACTTCAAAGCTTGAACGGCATGTATTGATTTTTGATTGTTTGTTTTTCTTTGTCTCACTCACTCTCTCTGACATTCTCTGCTCCTGACGGAGGGGGTGTGAGCAGAGGGGCTGTTCGCACACTGGCCTAGAGGATACGGACGCTTCTTTAAAAAATGTTGAAAGACTACCTTCACATTGTTCTCTTCCTTGCAGCTGGTTTGTCCGGCGGTGCTTCTTATACTTAAAAGCCAAACAGCCCTATTGATTTTTAATTGTTTGCTTTTTTCTCTCTCTCTCTCTCTCTGACATTCTCTGCTCCTGATGCGCACTCCTTTGAAGAGGAAGATATGTTTGCATTCTTTTAATTATGAGACGGAACTGTCATCTCTGACTTGTCATGGAGCACAGTTTAAACTTTTGAAAAAGAGACAAATGTTTGTTTGCAGTGTTTGAATAAAGTTCCTGTCTCTCTACAACCTCCTGTGTTTCTGTGCAAATCTATGACCCAAGCGTGACAATATAAAAATAACCATATAAACATATGGTTTCTACTTCGCAGATTTTCACCTTTCGCGGGGGGTTCTGGAACGCAACCCCCGCGATCGAGAAGGGATTACTGTATATTCCTTTATAAATGCCTTTTAGTTTCTCTATTATCCTTCTTAATGTTTGCCCTCATGTTCTCATATGCCCTATGATTCACATTGTAGTTATTAGCCTTATACACCGTGTACAGCTGTTTTTTCTTTTGCGGCTTCTATTTTAACTCTTTATTAACCCTTTGCAAAATTTTTACATTTCCTACTAATTCCAAATTTAGGTATGTTCCTGTCCTGCATTATATGTAAAGCAATTTTAAACCTGTTTAACTGTTCCTCAACTGTCTCTTCACTTAAAAGCTTGTCCCAGTCTGTCTTACTTAGACTTTGCCTTGCCAAACTTAAACTTAACAGTTTTATTCTTTGCATTTACACTCTTCCAAAACACTGAGAACTGTATTACATTATGGTCTCTTGACCCTAGTGGTTCAATCACCTCTACACCCTCAATTCTATCCTGGTTATTACAAAATACTAAATCTGGAAAGGATTCCCCTGTGTTGGTGCTTTAAAATACTATATTAAAATGAGTTACTAATTACTTCTAAAAACTCCTGCTCCTGTGCTCTACTATTTGCAAGGTTATCCTAATAAATATTCTGGTAGTTAAAGTCCCCCATGACTATAATATCCCCCTATTAACTTGCCTTTTTAATATTACAAAAAATGTGCATTGAACTTACTGTCCTCTAAAAAGTCCAATATCCAATAGGACTTGGATCGCACTTGTCTCATTATTAAAATGTGACTTTGGAATACTAAGACTGGTAAACTTTTTACATTCTTGTATATGTAGTATAGAGAAAATATAGTAATCATGAAAACATTTGACCTCAAGATTTTGATGAATCTCCACATTTCATGCGCTGCTGAACACGTTTTGACCATTTTTGCAATTTTGTCTGTGTGTTTTTTTTCCAGAAACACGATAACTTGAGAACGCTTTGAGGTATATAAATTAAATTTGGCATATGGGTGTTATATGAAAATGTTACGTTTTCTATCAACTTTTGAGCAACATATGTTAACCGAGAGTGGTACTTTACCTGAAAAGATTTCAAAATTTTTCAAATAAACTGGTACATAGTTTAAATGAGCAATTAATTGAAATTTTGCATAGTAGTTGTTCATGTGAAATATTATAAGAAGAGAAAAATAATTGAAATTTTATATCGTCATTAGTTAGGGTAAGAAACACATAGATATAGAATTTCATCTTAATCGGATAACCGGAAATGATATCTTAATAGGTATCAGCCCTATTACATATGCATTACTACCATTATATAAATAGTGATAAATAATTTAAATTTTGTATGATCATTACTTATTGTTAGATATAAAATTTGACCTTGATCAGGTGACTGGAAGTGGTATATTACTGACCACAAAAACAATCAGACGTGAAATTTCAGTTTGATCGGATTACAGGAAGTAGTTCTATGCCATATAAACTTGCATTATAAACAAAGATAAGTGATTGAAATTTTGTAAGAAACACACAGATATAAAGTTTCATTATAATTGGACAACCGGAAGTGGTGCATACTTTACTTGAGCAGGTATAAAAAAAAGTTGAGTGGAGAACAATCCAGATTTTTTTATGCTTTATGTGTGGTGCTTTACAAAAGACTGACAAATTGGCACTCATCAATGCCCTTAACAAAATAACTAACTATACAGTAATCCCTCCTCCATCGCGGGGGTTGCGTTCCAGAGCCACCCGCGAAATAGGAAAATCCGCGAAGTAGAAACCATATGTTTATATGGTTATTTTTAGAATGTCATGCTTGGGTCACAGATTTGCGCAGAAACACAGGAGGTTGTAGAGAGACAGGAACGTTATTCAAACACTGCAAACAAACATTTGTCTCTTTTTCAAAAGTTTAAACTGTGCTCCATGACAAGACAGAGATGACAGTTCTGTCTCACAATTAAAAGAATGCAAACATATCTTCCTTTTCAAAGGAGTGCAAAGCAAGCAGTCAAAAAAAAAATCAATAGGGCTTTTTGGCTTTTAAGTATGCGAAGCACCGCCGGTACAAAGCTGTTGAAGGCGGCAGCTCACACCCCCTCTGTCAGGAGCAGGAAGAGAGAGATAGAGAGAGATAGAGAGAGACAGATAAAAAAAATCAATACGTGCCCTTTGAGCTTTTAAGTATGCGAAGCTCCGTGCAGCATGTCCTTCAGGAAGCAGCTGCACACAGCCCCCCTGCTCACACCCCCCCTATGTCAGCGCAAGAGAGAGAGAGAGAGAGAGGGAGAGAGAAAGTAAGCTGGGTAGCTTCTCAGCCATCTGCCAATAGCGTCCCTTGTATGAAATCAACTGGGCAAACCAACTGAGGAAGCATGTACCAGAAATTAAAAGACCTATTGTCCGCAGAAACCCGCGAAGCAGCGAAAAATCCGCGATATATATTTAAATATGCTTACATATAAAATCCGCGATGGAGTGAAGCCGCGAAAGGCGAAGCGCGATATAGCGAGGGATCACTGTACTTAGTATACAGAAATACATTTCCAAGGTTTGGTATGCAGCATTGTGACACATCTGATGTAATAAAAGTTTAGTGTCTCATAGGATTGACATTTTTATGGGCATCAAATTTATGCCTACCTTTTTTACCTAGAAATAGGGATTTTCAAGAATTTACCCCCCTAACTTTGATTGACTGACAACGTTTTTATATGGCTTTCTTGACAATTATTGAAGCAGTTTTATCTGTTAAACAAATTATAATATTTCGACATTTAGGTACCATATATACTCACATATAGGTCGGGTCTTGAAACCCAAAAAATCAATCATAAAATCAGACCCCGATTTATACGCCGTTCAAAAATGCGACACTTAAATTTTTTTTTTACATCTTCTTTCCTACTCCAATCTCCCATCAGTTTCTCAGATGCATCAAATTTTGTTGCAGCAACACAGTCACCAATTTCTTTCGCTACTTCAATGACGTTTAATTTTAAACCAGCAACATGTTTTCTTCTGATCAAACCCTCCATCATAGATGAGGGATGCTCTTACAATAAAGGTGTATGAGGGTGTGAGATACAAAAAACACAAATCAGTGCAAACGTTGCTTCGGAATAGTTCAGGTGGTCACGTAGGCACAATACATAGAAAAAAAAGGCAGTGTGCTCCGTGGTTATTCTCGCAGATGGGCGTTAGCATATTATAATCTTTTGGACCAATAGCGTGAGTTTTCTGCATTCGACTTATGTGACCCACATTATTAAATACCAGAAATTATTCAGTAAAATCAAGTTCCGACTTATCCGCGGGGGAACTTATCCGCGAGTATATACGGTACTTGCTACTGTCTTTCTTAAGGCGAATTGTGTTACATAACTGTTTTGAGCTGTGGTTTTTGAAATTTACTTTTTGCTTTTTTTGGTTTTGTGCTTAAAATACAGTACTTTTAATGATTTAATAGTGTTTGTGAAATTTTCTTAATTGTGCTGGTTTTGAATTCCCACAAAAGGTTATGCAACTTAGTGTTAGTAAGTATTTGTGTTCAATACTTATCACATATGATTGGCTACATATGAACAATAATAGTTGGGAAGTTTGTTTTTCATTGTTACATGTTATTTTGTCAAGAAAAGAAATTTGTTTTATTGGTAATTACAGTAGTTGTTTGGACTAATTTAATAAATTATATTATGATCAATGAAATCATTGTTTTATAATTTTTCTGGTCAGAGATCATTTTTAATTAAAGTATAGATATTCTTTAAAATTTAAAATTATGAAATTTACATTCAGTACCTTTGTGATTTGTACTATGCATTTACTTATTTGTCATTATGTTTAAATCCATTAATTGTGTTTCAGATATGTTTTGGTCTTTCATCAATTTTGTACTGTTTGTGAATTAATTGACATTCCTTCTCTTTTTCCACATTTTTTGGAAAGCCTCAAATTTTTTTTATTACCTACATCTAATTTTTTATTTGAAAATGAGAATTAAAAAGCAAACCGTATTGCAAAGGCAGAAGAAAATTAATCAGTTGCATACATGTTTATGCTTTGATTTTTCATATAAACAGAATGAAAGAGTTAAAGACAGGGCTAGAATAATATATGATTTTGGGAATATCTTTTCATCTTATTTAGTAACAACTTATTAATATAGATATTTATATATATATATATTATTTTTAACTGTTATTTAACTTATCAATAATGCAAGAAATTAAATTGTGCAAACAAAAAACAACACCATAATAGGAAATTTATCTAATCAGGTAAAAGAATTATCAAATAAACTTGAAATTCGAATAGGTATATGTTTTGTTTCACAAGTTAACATTCATACAAATATTATATAATTTCTACATATACAAGACAGTTGAGTGGAGAACATTCCAGATTTTTTTAATTTAATTTCAATTATTTAATTTAAATGGTACAGCTAAAAAATAGATTAAAGAACTGCTAGTTATTTTACACCTTCTAACCCCTTAAACTCCTGTAACATTTTCCCCCTCAATTTCCTGTTGTTTCTACTTTTGTGAGGTTAACGTTACTTGTTTACTTTTCTGTCTGTACTCCTAATGTTGTGCCCCTTTTATTCTTTACTTGAAAGCTCTCCACCTGCACCATTTGTCTTCTTTCATAATAAAGAACCCTTACACTGTCGCCTTCTTAACTGCTCTGTTTTCTGACTGATAAGAACTGTTCAGTCTTTACAAACCTGCTTACTGAATTTCCACTGCTAGTTAATTACCTATTGTCTACTCCTACAGCCACTTGTGTCTAGTCTAGCTTCCTGCCTACGTGCTGCAGAGTCTTTCACTTTATTTCTTTGAAGTTAGCCACTTTTATCCATGTCCCCTTAGTGGCAATCAAAACACAAAGTTTTTAGGAGCAAAATGTATTTTTAATTAACCCTCACACCACAGAAATCAACAACTTCCAGCTGCTTCTCTTTCGTTTGCAAGGATGATGTCAGCATATCAGTACGTCTCCGTCAGTACATAGTGCAATGCTTAGCGCTGCTGCTTTGTGGATCCAATAATCTGGGCGTTAATGTATAGTCTGCTTTTATAAACTTAACAATATTCATTTCTGTGAAGTGTAACTGTGTGATTAACATCAAACTGTTAAGCAATGTGTCCTGTTTACAGAAAATGATGTAGAGTTGCATGTGATGGTATTTGATGCTCTTCTGAATGTATGCGGCGCACATGCAATATTAGCTGGTGCGACTTTAAAGTGTCTGGTGCGCAGGCTATAGTAAGTAGTGAGCACAAGATAGTATGTGGTGTGCAAGAGCTAGTAAGTGGTGCGCACAAAATAGTGTATTGTGGTCATGTGATAGTAAGTTGTGTACACCAGATTGTTTTCCAGAAAAAAAACTTACACTATGTCCCCTCAGGGGCTCTGTAAGTTTGCTATTAATTTTAGCAATCTATTAAATAACTGAATGAGTTTAATACTTATTTAATTTTTGCACAACAGTACCATCTGCTGGGGAGTGATAAGGCACTGCCCCATTTACTGTAACTGCAGAGATACAGCAGGGTTATTTGACTGTGTCTGACAGAATGTATGCTAATGAATACAGAAGAGAGGTTTCTAGAAATGTACTTTGGTTGAGCAAAAAGTGCAGTTACTGATGCACTGATAACAGTGATAAACTATGTGGTTGGTCAGTCTTTCCGTCTTTATTCATTTAATAATTTTACAAGTAGAGTAATACCTCAGTTAAAAAACTAGAAGCGTTCTGAGATTTTAGTGCATTATAAAAAAAACCATAGTTATCAGAAATAGATTTAACATAGGAGTATGGATACATATTGTAACGAGGTAATTAAGGAAAAGACTAAATGGTATATGGAGTGTCAGAAACAAAATCAGAAGGGGACGTGTTGGCCTGTACACACACACAGCCAAATGCTAAAAAAGCATTTGAGAATGTAAGAAGCCAAAGGACTGAAGTTTGCAAGTGAGCTGCAGAATGACGAAGGGAAGAGAAATATGTTCAGGATTATGAAGCAGTTAGCAAAATAAAGGCAGGATGTAGTTGTTGTGCAATGTTTGAAAAATTCTGATTGAAACATTGTGATTAAAAATAATGGAATTAGGAATATCTGGAAGAAGTACATGGAGAGGCTGCTGAATGAAGAGAGAATATGGGATATTGTTCTTTAATGTGAGAGAATCAAAACACTGAACGTTTCAAAAGAGGTGGCTGGGGGATGAACAGTGTTGCTGTTTGATTTTATACTTTGGTGTCTTGTATGCTCATGTGATCTCACAGCATAGCTGTAAGCTACTGAAAGAATGGGATCATTTAGAGTACACGTAAAATTAAAGGTATTTTGTCCAGCAGAATACTTATCCACAGCTACCGTCTACTGCATTTGTTTTTTTCACCTCATTTGAGACGTAGTTCTAGTTTACTTGGAAATTTAAGTGAACATTTCCTGAACATCACAGCCTTGTCCTGGCTTGCTTTCGCATACAATTTTAAAATTGCCAATATTACCTAAAGTTTTCCATCTACAAACATGCCAAGTAAAAATATCATAAGTACTGTAAAGGAATAGGAAGAAAATTACAGAAACATCCAAAATAAGAAAATATTAAGTAATTAATAAAGAAGAAAAAGATGCTGCTGTGGACACCATTTAGCAACATTACACGAGACAGTAAAATCTTTTTGCACTAACAGGTGAGTCTATTACAAGCACATTCTGTTCTGGTTAGTTTAATTTAGCAACCATTTCTTTGATAAGCTTAAGGACGCTACACACATTTACCAACTTTGTTAAAATAAAACACAAAACACTGCACCATACATCTATTCATTTTCTAAACCAGATTTTGCCATTACAAAGTTTTAGGGTGATTTTATGTGTTTTTATATAAATCCATTCTTTATGCATTCTTTATGCATTGTCAAACCTATGTAATACATAACAATATACAGAACAAGTACTTAAAGCTTCTAAGTGTAATAATTTTATATAGCACCTTTAATAAAAAATAAATGGTCTCCAGGTGCTCCCAGTGATCTCCAGGTGCTCCCATTTCCTTCTACATTTCAAAAACTTGCAGATTAAGTGGACTGGCGATGCTAAATTGAGCCTAGTATGGGTGTGGGTTTGTGTGTGTGTGTGCATGCATGCGTGCGTGTGTGTGTATGTGTGTTGACCTTGTGACAGGCTAGTGCCCAGTCCAGGGATTGTTCCTTCCTTCTGCACTATGCTTGCTGGGATAGGCTCTAGTTCCCCTGTGACCCTGGAGTAAGCAGGTTCAGAAATGGATGGATGAATTAATGTTTAAAATATATTTAGAAAAGAACAGGTGACACTGGAGAGCAAGATAAAAGTCCAGGTAAACGTATTTATGAAAAAAACAGGTAATTTGTGATCAATAAAATTTTATTTCTAGGAATACATTTAGTTTTTTTTTAAATCTGTAAATCAAAAATTGTAATTAAAAATGTAGCAATTAAAAATGCAAACACATTATATTAACCTGTAGCCTAATTTAGCATGAATGCAGTGAACATAAGGGCCTGGTCTGGAGGAAACACTAAAGCAGAACATAACATGTTTTAACAAAGATTTGAAGTGAATATGATTGGCAAGAGAAGCATCCAAATTCACACTGCAAAAAATCATCAACCAACATTACAGACTATGACTCAAAAATGGCATGTGAAACAGAATAATGTGCTTCTTCTGGTTCTCCAAACAGATGAAGTCTGTTGCGTATGTGTGACATATTAAAAATATATTGTCTTTACACTTAGAATATGGGGAAATATTCTGAATAGCTATTGTATTAGATTCCGTTAACTGTTTGCCTCAATATTATGAATATTTTTTCAATAGACATGATATGTACTGAAACCTCAATGCAAGGAGTTTGAGTTTCTTAACTGTATATATCAGTGTTTCCCAACTTTCAGTTTGGAGACCAATACTGTACTGTAAAGTAATTTTGCTGGTCCGTGAAAATCAGCTGATGTGAACAATTTTCAGATAACATTTCGAACAATGTTTGTGTGCTTGGAACTTTAACGGGAGAACTCCCCACTCTCTGATCAAATTGTATTAAAGCCAGATGCTCAAAACTCAAAGTGGGACCCTGCTGTCTGATCTAATATTAGTAAATATGGACAGTAGAAAAATGTCTGCTCTATTAAGAAATCAGACTTAAAAAGACAGTACTGACATTTGCGTCATTTCCTTTTCCGGCATATGCTGGACAGATTATGATACAAAGTAAATAAGTTTATTAAAATTTCCACCTCCCTGATCCATTAAGTAAAAAAGGTTGAAAACTGCTAGTATATATCATCATGTTAAATATTTCTGATATGCTTCATAGCAGTCACACCTTCATTTAAAACTGGTCCTTAATGTAATAGAAATGATAAGTTAATATTTTTGGGTTGATTCAGTACTATTTTTGGAATAAAAATGCTGTGATGGTGTCAGAAGAGGTGGATAAACCATGCAAATAATTTGTGTGTGAGTGAGAGAGAAGGAGTGAAAGGCGATCCAGCGCTGAAACAGCAGAGTTTAAGAGACATGTTGTCCTTTTTAAATCGAAAATTTAAATTTTTTGTTCAATGAGGAAAGTGCTCAATTTTATTATACATAAGTAATCAACATGATATATAATAATAATGATGATGACAACTCTAAATAGCAAGATGTGCAAATGCATACATTATTTAAATTTCATCACAAAAATCATTCATTAGTTTTTTTAAAGGATCTTTGTCCTTTATGCCCCAAAGCAAAATTTAAAAATTCAACTTCTATAGACATACACATGAGAGAAGAAATGCCAAGAACACTGCAGGCATCAAAGTCACTTCTCTCGTTCTACAAAATGGATTGATCCTAACCACTCAGGCTTCTAAAAAGGGACATTCCACTGACACATCTCTACTGACCGTTGTGTATATGTTACAGCTGTCTAGAGTTTCTAACATGTCATCCTTCCTCATCCTTCTATATCTCTCTTCGGCCTTTCATACAGTTAACTATTAGATTACCTTTGCCACCCTTTCTGACCATATCATCAATGGGTCTGCTCCCAGATGGCTTGAATCTTAACTCTCAGGCAGATCCAACTATGTTTCCTGGTGAGGAGAGATGTCAAGGGTGCATCAGGCAAGCACAGGAGTGCCCCAAAGATCAGTAATGGGTTCTCTCCTCTCTGTACACCACCTTACTAAACCCTATCATCCAGTCCCATGGTTTCTTATATCACTGCTGTGCCAGTGATACACAGCTGTACCTATTGTTCCTTCTAGAGAACCGCATGGTACTAGATAGACATCTCTGCATGTCTAACTGATATCTCAACTTGAATGAAAGAACACCATCTACAGCTCAACCTGGCAAAGGTGAACCTCCTTGTTATACCAGCCAGTCCATCTATTCAAAACACATTTCTGTCCAACTTGTGTCATTATTGCTAATACCTGCCATGTCAGTACACAATCTTGGGGTGTGATTGATGACCAGTTATCTTTCACTGACCATGTTGCAACTGTCTCTCATTCTTGCAGATTAATTCTGTACAGCATCTGCAGTATCTACCCATATCTGACAGAGCAGGCAGCACAACTCCAGGTCTAGGCATTGGTCTTGTCATGTCTGAACTGCAGTAATTCTCTACTGGCAGGAGTACCAAGCCACTGCAGATGATTCAAAATGTGAAGACAAGCACAACACTTATCTTTACAGTTCGCCACACTGGCTCCATGTAGCAGCCCTCATTAAGTGCAAGTCCTTGATGCTTGCTTAAAGTGTAGTCAATGAGACAGCACCTATGTACTGTATATGGAGGAACTTACGAGGTCCTATGCTTTGGGTCTGCTAGTGCATGTATGGCATCAAATCTCAAATCAGATTCTTTTCTTGTGTATCTCCTTGCTGGTGAAACAAGCTGCCCACCTTCATCCAATCTACTGACTCCCTCAATGTGTTTAATAATTGATTGAATTGTTGATAATTGCTTTGATAGGTTCTTCTAACTAAGGAATGATTAACTAGATTTGTCTTCTGTTTGGTTTAAAGCTCTACACTTCTAATGATCAATTCTGTAACTATGTCCTACAGCAGTTGTCACAAAACAGTCCACCAGACATTTTGACTAGATTATGATAACCTCTTGCTAAGCTGACATGGATAAAAGTGTCTCCGAAGCAAATTAATGCAAATTTAATGTAAAATGTAAAGAAATTGCATTGAGAAACTGGATAATTTTGGTTATGATGTGTAAGTTGATTGAGTTGAGTTTGCTATAAACATTTTAACAATATATTCAATTACTGAGGGGCGTTTACTATTTTTTAAATTTTTGTATAACACCACCATTCACTGGAGGATGCCGGGGCAGTACCCCATTTACTGTTTCAGAGATGCCACAGACTTAATTTGGCTGTGTCCAAAAGAGTAAATGGTAATAACTATAGAAGACAGGTCATCAAAAATACACTTTGAACAAGTAAAAAATGCAGGTACTGATGCACTAATACAGAGATACAGTGCTAAACTATGAGGTTGGTCAGTTGTTTGTCTTTAGACAACCCATGCTCATATTTTACAAGCACATAAATACCTCAGATAAAAACAAGTAAATGTATTCTAGGAATTTTTTTCATTTTAAAAACAGTCATCTGAGGTAGATTTAACAACCATAAGTAGTGGTTTGGGCAGATGTCACAAAGCTCATGCTGTCTGTTGTTTCCCTCCTTGGCTGCCCTACAAAGCCACTGCTTTGCCTGTGGCTCCACTTGCTTTCATCTGCAATGTTCAATACCTAGACATTCACTCTGCTGGTTCTGCCTTGCACTTCACTTGGTGTCAAAGGCAACAACATCTGCCCCACTATCCCAATGTCTATGAGATAATCCAAGCCAGGATCCTTATGGAGGTTTGCCGGTGGCCACCCGCCCAGACAATTGAACTTTAACATCTCTGAATTGATTGTATGAAGGAGCTTTCTTTCCATACCCCTCCTTCTATGCCTTGTTCCATTTCCTTTTATGGTAGGATGCTAAACTCAGGGCCATCTTAATTTATGGGCACTGGCCAGGGGCCCCATGAGTGTAGGGGCCCACAATGTTTCTGATGATTATGCATGTTTCTGTTTTGCTGTCAAAACAGGGGCACAGCACACTACTATGATGCTGTTAAGACACTCCTGCTAAACCCAATGATTCTACTATTTCTGCTTTTCTCCCAAACAGGGTGTTGAGCAACCATGTACCACAATAACATTTTAGCTCTTTGCATTGTTTGTCTCATTTTTAATTGTCACTACTCAGACTGTATGAGCACAAACTGTATTTACTCACATAGATTTAGCAGCTGCTTTACTGCCAGTTTTATATTTCAGGGAATGATCAGAGACTCATAGTTCTGAATACAGTAAACAGTGTTCAAGGCTTTAGTAGAGGAGGCAGCTTCAAGCAGTCAGAGTCAAAAGGTGATAGTGTCTTTCATGGCAGAAGCCCAAAGTTAAGGGAAGCTGTCAAGTTTAATAAAGAGGGCTTCTATGCAGTGATAGCTGAGGGATTTCAGATTAGTTTGAAAAGAATAGGTTGGCCAAAGTTAAAGCCCATGTGTACAAAGAACAGAGTGAGGCCATGGGAAAGGACTTTCACTCAGCCAGTAGGATGTTTTGCAATGTTCTGGCGAACCAGTGAACGATTCAACAAGTTGTGCAAGGTGTCCTCGCCAAAGCTGAAATTTTACCCTTGTCTGGGGAAGTTGTTGTTTGGTTGGAGTGCCTTGAATTGAAGCACGTGGAAATGCACTACCTGAAGAAGGGAACCCCAGAAACAGTGGTTGGGATTAAGAGTTCTATCTCACTGGATAAATTAGGCACAATGATTTGAGACTGGCAGACTGGTGTAGTGACCATCCTGTTGTGGTGGTTTAGAGAATAAAGCAAACATGTTACATTTATTGAGTGATCACACTCCTCAGCCACCCAGGTAAAGGCAATGCTGACATACTAAAATAAACACTTTACAACTGGTGTGTAATGTCTCCTCTCCTGTTTGTTTGTGGATGACTGTGATGTTGTCAGACTTTGTAACTTAGTGTGAATCATTTGTGATGAGAATTCAATATCTTCAGGTCTGGGGCATAAGCTGCTACAATTATAACAGTTCAAGTACCTCAGGTTTGTGTTCACATGTTAGTAGTAGAGGTGAAAATAAATTTTTAAAAAGGATATTTAGTTAAGCAGAAATTAAAACAATTCTTTTATCTTGTTGGCTGATTTGTTATGCTGTAGATTACTTGTCAAACTAATATTTTTTATTGGAGCAATACATTTTTGATTTTTGATTTATCAAACTGAATAAAGGCTATGTACAACTTTCCCGACTAGTTTACAGTTCAATCTTCCTTTTGTACTTTTAATGCACTACAACTTAAATATATGAATTAAAAAAAGCTTGTTTAATGCCATGTGGACATAAATAAGTATATGATAGAATGTGTAAATGTAAGGATATATTGCATGTTGTTTTGGAACTATAAAATAATTGTGTAAACACTGCAGGCTTGTATACTAGGAAATGTGTTACAGTATAATACATCTGTATGGAGAAAGTAAAATAATATCATTGTAACTAATAGTCTCTGTGACCAGCTCCAATAATATTTTATTTATGGGACAGTCAAATTTGCTATTGGTATTGCTACATAAAGCCTGCTTTTCACAAGCAGAAATTGCTTTATGAAATCTAGATCAGTTTTATTAAGAGAGTGTGACCCTTTCATAACAATGATGTATCCTACTTATTCCATAATTAATTACTTTATAGGTTCAATGGGTTTCTAAAATATATGGTGTAAGATTAATTTCTTAAAGTGCGTGGTTTTTAGATTAATTATTGCTCAACTTGTGCATTCTATCATATAAATGTGGTTGACATGGCAGCCCATTTGTTGAAGTACAGAAGAATAAATTAGGTGCATGATGAAATGTCTCATCATGCAGATGAATACCACAGGATCTTTGTTGATGCAAAGTGTGCAGGACTGTGATATTTTTTTCTTTTAAGCAGTTAAAATTTCTAACATCCAAAGATTATTTTAGACATTGCGTCAATTAAAGATGTGAACACTTTATGCAGATACTTTATTCAGAAAGTAACTTAATTAATTGCACTTCTGTTATACTGGTTTTTGCTGAATGCTGTAAAAGAGGATTAGTATTAAGAACAATTGAAAAAGAAGAAAGTCAAAGTCGGATCTATAGTAATTTGCAGAGTAAAGCTCTCAGTAATTGATTTCAAATGTTGCCTGTAATTTGTAAATGCTATGTTAACAATCAAAGTGAACTGGTTGTGAATAAAACCATAAAGTCCATTGATTACATTACTTGCAGTATTGCAAAGTATGGTATGCAGTGCTTTTTGAAAAAAATAGTCTAATTTACTTTACAAACCCAGAAAATGCTGAAAAGTCCTTAAGTGGCATATTGAGGCACATTAGCAAATCCTAAAAGATCATTGCTCTGAAGGGAATATACTGCTTCTTATGGAAACTAACTCTTGTTGCTTTTATGTGGCCTCACACTTCATTGGATGAAAGATAATAACCCTGTACAGGGGCTTTTACTTAAGGGTTCGCATTAATTAGAAGCATGTAGCTCCTGAAAAATACACGAATGATCAAATAACAGCATAATATATATTAATCCCTGTATAAAAAAATTCAATACCCTTCCACAAATAAAATGAAATCCTAATCCTTCATATAAGAGTCTGTTTCCTGAATATTTACTGTAACTGACTAGAAAGCAAATTCAGTACATGTTGTTGTTTCTGTAACTGGCTTGCAAAGGTCAAGATGTCATCAATTATTCTTAGAAATGCATTTGGCTGTCATTGCTCTTTGTGCAGTGCTTTGGTTTATATGACCTTTGTTATTGGATTTCTACCTTCTAATTTCATAAGTAGTGCTTTTAAGCACATCCCTCCCTGTAATTCAAGCTTTCAATTGCAAATCCTTATTGATAGTTGTGATAAATTAGTTCCTCTGTAGCAAGTTCAGCATTTTAAGAATGCTTTATCACCTTCACTTGGAATAGAGGTTACTTTCCCTAAGATGTTCCCCTGAAGAGACTTTGCAGAATATTCTCTTGTAATATTTAGCATGGTTCAAATTAGCTGACAAAATTTGACAGGCTTTCTCTCTTAATATGGAAATGCAGTTTTAGAATCAGAAGTCTCTATTCATTTGCATGCACCTCTGCTGTATTATTGCACACTGAACTGGAGCTTAATCTGCCAAACACCTTAGTAACCTTTGTATTTTTTCTTTTCCCTAACAGTTTTTAAAAGGCACAAAAATAATTACCATTAATCACCATCCAGTTTAGCATACAAAACACTGTAAATAATCAGAAGCAGTGTTAAAAATATTTTTGCCCAAACTGGTTATTTTTATCTCCGTATATGAGCATAACCTGAGGTTACATTACCTTCCACACATAACATATGAATAAGCTAGTGTTGTATGATCAATTTCTATTACATCTTGCAAATTTCTGTTTGAAACGTTTTACGATCTTAAAAGTAACGGGAACTGTTTAACACATCATTAATTACACAATCCACTTTTTGGACTGAGTCAGTAAATAACATCATGGAAATTACAGGAAATGGCTCTGCAATCACAGTGTACTGAGAATGTAAAATATCAATGGCACATGTCTCGATGCATGCTCAATAATCCAGGTAAGGAAATCCTAGAAATTTGATTCTGTTCATCTGGACAAAGTTTTTAAGTGGGAGAAATATTTCGAGACTTATCCAAGTCTCTTCCTCAGTCTCAATTGACTGCAGGTTTCCCCAACTTTATAAACAGTACCTTTGCTTAATCACAGAGACTAGGAAGAGACTTGGATAAGTCTCGAAAATATTTCTCCCACTTAAAAACTTTGTCCAGATGAACAGAATCAAATTTCTAGGATTTCCTTACCTGGAAATCCTAGAGCATGCATCGAGACATCGAGAGCCACTTTGGCAAGGACGGCCTAAAGCTTGTACGTGAGTATGAGCAAACAGCACGCAAGATGGCAGACTACAGGAACCATCTGAGATTCAGCCTCAGATGTAGACAGAGCGGGATCACTCCTAAAAGTCTACAGATGAAATCGTCAGTAAAAGGCCTGCGAGCTAACAAAATCCTCCGGAAGGCACAGAGTCAGCTGCTAAATGAACGGGTGAGACAAACTAACTTCACTATTGATGTTTTAAAATCTAAAGAGGAGCAGATCCACCAAAGACTTTCTTCACTTCTAGATGAGAAAACACTTCAACGGGTGCTTGAGTTCACCAGGAAGGCTCGTCTAGCACAGCATGAAAAGTCTAAAACCAGGCAAAAGAGGAAGTTTGATCTACTTGCTGTGCGCCACTAACACCAGCACACTATGGGGAGTGTCCTCCACAACCAGCAGAAAGAAGGATGCCAGACAGAAACTAAAGATGTGGACAAATGGGTGAAGAACTTGTCTGACAAACAACTCACCCAAGCAGAGAAAAACGTCCTTTCTAAAGGGTTAAATTTTGCGGTCACACCGAAACAAATCCCGCTAGTGGAACTGATTACAGCCACAGAATCTGCTATCAGAAACAACAACATTGCTGATTTGGAAGCAGAACAACTGCGGATAAAAGTTTTGGCATGTCTCAGCAATGCAAAACCCCCTGCATCCAATATCAGCATTGAGGAGAGGAAGGCCCGCACGGCACTCAGCAAGGACAACAACATCTTCATCCTTCCAGCGGACAAGGGGAGATGCACAGTTGTGCTAAACCAGACAGACTACCATGAGAAAATTTTGTCTCTGCTCAGTGACAAAAAATACTTATGAGCCCTTAAAGCGAGATCCAGGTAGTGGTTACAAGAAAAAGGTGATAGATTGTCTTAAGCAGTTAGTTCAGGACAATGCTATTGACCGGACCACATACCACAGATTATACCCAGGGGAATCTATACCAAGTCTGTATGGTTTACCAAAAATACACAAACAGGGTGCTCCTTTAAGACCCATTGTCTGCATGATCAATTCAGTCACGTATAACATCTCCAAGTTCCTGGCCGCTGTTCTTAACCCGGTGGTAGGCAGCTCAAAACACCACATTCAGAACACATTGGATTTCGTGGAGAAAGTGAGAGAGGTCATTATGGAGGCAGAAGAAACCTTGGTCTCATTTGATGTTACATCTCTATTCACTTGTGTCCCAGTGACTGAAGCAGTGGAGGTAGTACGTAAGAGATTACAGAATGACCCCACTCTCAGTAAAAGAACCTCTCTCAACGCAGACCAAGTGTGCCTGCTTTTGGAACTGTGTCTTCAATCCACATATTTCATATACAAAAGCCAGTACTACAGGCAGAAGCACGGGTGTGCCATGGGTTCCCCTGTTTCACCTATAGTAGCCAATCTATATATGGAAGAAGTGGAAAAGAGGGCTCTATCATCCTATCCTGGAACACCACCGAGCCATTGGTTCAGATATGTGGATGACACCTGGGTGAAAATCAGATCTCAGGAGGTACCACAGTTCACAGACCACATCAACGGGGTGGACAAACACATCAATGTTCACCAGAGAGGATATGGAAAATAACAAGCTAGCCTTCTTTGTGAAATTTCCATCGTCAACGGGGGACATTTGAAAGTGGATGTGTACCGTAAACCCACACATACGGACCAGTATCTAAGGTTTGACTCTCACCATCCACTAGAGCACAAACTAGGTGTCATTAGGACTCTACAACACAGAGCTAACACCATTCCCACAGACTCAGAGGCCAGGGAAGCAGAAGAACACCACGTTAAAAAGGCCCTGAGTAAATGTGGATATCCCAGCTGGTCCTTTGTCAAAGCAGGGAGGACACCTAAAGAACGCTCCAAGCGATTCATGAGAGAGGAAGGACATCCACTGCCTAAGTGAAAACCCTCAGTGATCCCGTATGTGTCAGGAGTATCGGAACAGCTGAGGCGCATTTTCTCGAAACACCGGGTCTCAGTGGCTTTCAAACCCCAAAACACGCTACACCAAAGATTGGTCCATCCCAAGGATCGGGTCCCACGGCACAAACAGAGTAACATAGTTTACGCAGTTAAGTGCCAGGAGGAGTGCCGTGAATTGTACATCGGGGAAACCAAGCAGCTACTGGCTAAGCGCATGTCACAACACAGAAGAGCTTCCTCGTCAGGCCAGGACTCCGCAGTCTATTTACATCTACAGGATAGTGGTCACTCCTTTAAAGATGAAGAGGTGCACATCCTGGACAGGGAGGAGCACTGGTTTGAGAGAGGAATCAAGGAGGCCATTTACGTGAAAAAGGAACGGCCATCTCTGAACAGAGGAGGGGGCCTAAGGGTACATCTGTCGCCATCTTACAATGCTGTGATTGCAGCCATTCCTCAACCCTCTATGAATGGTTCACACGTCTACTAATCAGTGGACAATTTGCATATCACTGATCAACTGGCCCTTTGTCAATGGTGCTAGTCACTGTGATTAAGCAAAGGTACTGTTTATAAGGTTGGGGAAACCTGCAGTCAATTGAGACTGAGGAAGAGACTTGGATAAGTCTCGAAATATTTCTCCCACTTAAAAACTTTGTCCAGATGAACAGAATCAAATTTCTAGGATATCAATGGCACAGTTTATTGTAGAGGACCTCAGTCTGCTGAATCATGCAAAGTTTTGGTACTCCAAGCCTAAGACACAATGTTATGCGTTCAGCAGTCACTTCTTGATTTCACAACTGAAATGAGAATTGTTAAGTTGTATAGTTTCTGGGAGGACATGTTGCCCTGTTTTTGGGTATTCTAAATATTTCTCTTCTATTGTCATTGTCTTCAGCTAATGTGTTAGCTGCTTGTAACTGTTGAATAAACTTTCACTTTGTTGTAGACAGACTGTGCATCATTCCTTTATGATTATATTCAACATTGCAGACTTGCCAACAATAAATTATTCATATAAAGTTTTTGCAGTAGTAAGCAGTAAAAATATTCAATAATTAGTAATCATTGCATATCTGTAGTATGCATTTTGAAAGGCACTGCAGACATATGTGCTCATTTTATTATACTTGTATGCTTTCAAGTAGGTTTATCTTGTGAGCAAATAATTAAAAGTGTGTTACTTATACATGTCATATGCAGTGACTTTTGACACCAGTTTTTTGGGGTTTTGTCCTTTAACACTTGTTTTGCTGCATATGTAATTGAGAGATAAGAAATGTGGAAATAAATAAAGCACCATATTTCAAGAAGGGTGTCTTCCCTGCAGAACATACACACCCATGTTTCTCTGGGTCTTACTTCTAAACTTTGACTAAACCAATCCAGAAAAAGCAAATGATTGTGTGTAAAAGATGAAAGTAATTTAAAAAAAAAAAAAACAGGGTATGAAATATGCTGTCCAATACTAATGTATGTTAGGACAGTGGTTCTCAAGTTCAATTCTGGAAGCTCACTGAAGATGCAAGTTTTCATCCCAACCAATTTCTTCTTTTAACTGGACTCATTTCAATTTAGCAAACTACTACTTCCCAGTCTGTGTTTGCACATTTTATTTTGTTTTTCTTTTTATTTGCAAATTTAAAATAGATTGTATTTGCATTGTGTGTTGTGTGTTAGATACAAGAAGATTAATTTCTTGCATTTAAATATGTTTTTATTTGCAGCTTTCTGATTATCTATATCATTATTTACTAATAACCACAAGTAGTAACACTAAAATGCCTCCCCTTTAGCATTCAGTGTTGTTTGCACTGGTGTCTGCTCTGCTTGGTATTAATTGTAAGACAGGATTTTAAAGTAAGTGACCTAATGAGTATCTAAAGATATGAAAGAAATGTACCACTAATTAACTTTTGTTAATGTAAAATAAAAGAAGGAATAAAAAAGGTCAGCTAATTAAACAATGCAATCTTTTAAAATGAAAATGAGTCATTGTTTATGAAACTTGCAGCCACATGAGGCCCACTGAACGTGAGAACCACTGCAATAAGAAATAGTCACCTCAGATTTATACAAAGAAAGTAATACTTTATAATGTTCTATGAATTTAAAAGGAAACAATAAAATTAATTAATAGGCATAGAATGTGGGAGTTATGTAACTTATGTAAATGAAGAGTGGCCACTTGGCACCTGATTTGTCTGTTTGCCGATCTTTCAGATCAAAAGCACTCTCCTGGGCACTTGCCATGTCTTCCTTATCTTTGTTTTTTCTTCATCATACCAATACATATAGCACTCATCCCAGCTGAGACAGCATTAAACTATGTTGGGTTTTACTTCTGATAAAGCACTTGAATCAGTACTAAAGCTGAGTCAGCCCTTCTTTTACTTCATGTACACTATACTAGAGCTCATTTGAGTAGCTCTTGTTATACCTTTCATTCTCAGCTCCTAGTAGCCCAAAAATACCACTTCTCGACAAACATCCAATCCCTTAAAAGGATTCTCATCCTAGCCTTCTCAATTATGGATTTGTGCTTCCATCTATTGGTTTGATGATCTTGTGACCCCCTTCTATCCATTCATGGCCTCCCTCCCTCCAAGTAGAGAGTTCATGTATACCCATCCCTTAATAGTGTACTTCCTATCTAGCATTATAGAGGTTTTTTCTTTGCCTTTTACTGTTTCACAAGTTTTACTCCTGCTGCTCAATTTTGTAGGTTCCACAGCCTTCTGCCACTTTATTATCAGTCTCTTACTTTTTTGGAATTTTGTTGTAGGTTAAACTCTATATTGGACTATTGTGGTTTTGTATACCACCACACTTGTCTTCAAAAAGCTCCTGACAATTTACCCCATTAGAAAATAGTAATCAGATTGTGTACATATGGGTACAGAATTGATTTAAATGCAGACAGCATTCTACTAAGCCGTGGCATTCTCTTTAACTGAGTTTCAAGATTTCAGAAGTGACATCTATAATGGTCAGTACTGGAGGCTGTGTTTTTCTAACTTTTATAAACTATTGTAATAATGTTTACAGATAACAGTAAATCTAAAAGATTAGTAATTACTCTAGAGTATTGGAAGTATCTCCTGATTACCATCATGGGTTTATTTTAGTATGATATTCTGAAATTATGTTGGTGAAGGGAACAGAGGAGACAAGGAGGTGATGGGTATGTATGGTGTCAAGAAGGGGAATGAAGAAGGTCAGATGATGGTGGATTTTGCAAAAAGGATGGGCATGGCTATGGTGAATATGTATTTTAAGAAGAGGGAGGAACATAGGGTGATGTACAAGAGTGGAGGAAGATGCACACGGATAGATTATATGCTATGCAGAAGAGAAAATCTGAAGGAGATTGTAGACTGCAAACTGGTGGCAGGGGAAAGTGTAGTTAGGCAGCATAGGATGGTGGTCTGATGACGCTGGAGATCAAGAAGATGAGGAGAATGAGGGCAAGCCAAGGATCAAATGGTGGAAGTTGAAAAAGAAAGACTGCAAGGTTGAATTTTGGGAGGAGGTAAGACAGGCACTGGGTGCCAGTAAAGAGTTACCAGACAGCTGGGTAACTACAGCAAAAGTAGTAAGGGTGACAGCAAGAAGGGTGCTTGGTGTGACATCTGGACAAATGAAGGAGAAAAAGGAAACCTGTTGGTAGAATGGGGAAGCACAGAAGAGTATACAGAGGAAGTATACAAGATGGCGTAGAAGACGTGGTATAGGCAGAGAGATGCAGAAAGTAGACAAGTGTACAAGGAGATAAGGAGCAAGATGAAGAGAGAGGTGGTGAAGGCTAAAGAAAAGGCATATGATGAGTTGTATGAGAGGTTGGACACTAAGGGGGGAGAAAAGGACCTGTACCAATTGGTTAGACAGAGGGACCGAGCTGGGAAAGATGTGCAGCAGGTTAGGGTTGTACTGCTGCCCCAGGAGAACAACTAAACCCAGGGTTGCCGCACAATCAGAAAACTGCTGGAGCAAAGCAGTTTGATATCAAAAATCTTTCGGGGCAAAGTGACGCTCTTCCTTTTCTTTGACCCCTCATAGCATCAAAACCACCTTTCCCAGCTTAGGTGCAAGATGTTCTTGTTTAAGAGAAACTGGTTTTCCAAATAGGTTTACTGTCTTTACTGTTCTTCAGCAAAGTGAAAGCCTCCCGGAATATGCCGGCCACTGAGCTGATAACAAAAAAGTTCAGTCCTACTGGTCCAAAGAATTGTCAGCGAAACCAAAAAAAAAGTCAGTCTTCAGAGATGCGTCTCCCTTGTGTCGCTGAGTGAGCAAAAAAAAACTTTTTTCCAGCAGGTGTATTTCTTGGCGCTATCTCGTCACTTCCCTTTGCTCCACTACACGATGTCCATCTCTCTCCCCCTTCTTTTCCGGTTTAAAAGTCTTCAGCACCAGCTGTCCTGTCCGTGTTACAACCTCCCCCTTAAAGGTGTATTTACAGTATCCACTGTTCTTGAAATGCACCCTAAGGAGCTGTAAACTGCCAACGGGACAATAGCACATGTGGCACCCGCTACAGGGTGATAAAGGATAAAGATAGAAACATGCTCACAAGCAAGAAGGGTGTGTTGAGCAAATGGAAAGAGTACTTTGAGTGGCTGGTGAGAGAGAGAAAGAGAGAGGGTTGGATAATGTGGAGATAATGAATCAGGAAGTGCAACGGATTAGCAAAAAGTAAGTAAGGACAGCTATGAAGAGGATGAAGAATGGAAAGGCTATTGGTCCAGATGACATACCTGTGGAAGCATGGAGGTGTTGAGGAGAGATGGCAGTGGAGTATTTAACCAGATTATTTAATGGAATCTTGGAAAGTGAGAGGATGTCTGAGGACTGGAGAAGAAGTGTACTGCTACCTATTTTTATGAATAAGGGGGATGTGCAGAGGTGTAGTAACTACAGGGGGATAAAACTGATGAGCCACAGCATGAAGTTATGGGAAAGAGTAGTGGAAGCTAGGTTAAGAATTGAGGTGATGATTAGTGAGCAGCAGTGTGGTTTCATGCCAAGAAAGAGCACAACAGATGCAATATTTGCTCTGAGGGTTTTGATGGAGAAGTATAGAGAAGGCCAGAAGGAGTTGCATTGCGTCTTTGTGGACCTGGAGAAGGCATATGACAGGGTGCCTTGAGAGGAGTTGTGGTATTGTATGAGGAAATCGGGAGTGGCAGAGAAGTATGTAAGAGTTGTACAGGATATGGTGAGGTCTGCGGTAGGAATGACGGATGCATTAAACGTAGGGTGGGATTACATCAGGAATCGTCTCTGAGCCCTGTCCTATTTAAAATGGTGATGCACAAGTTGATAGATGAGATTAGACAGGAGTCCCCATGGACTATGATGTTTGCTGATGACATTGTGATCTGTAGTGAGAGTAGGAAACAGGTTGAGGAGTCCCTGGAGAAGAGGAAATATGCTCTAGAGAGGAGAGGAATGAAGGTCAGTAGGAACAAGACAGAATACACGTGTGTAAATGAGAAGGATGTCAGTGGAATGGTGAGAATGCAGGAAGTAGAGTTGGCGAAAGTGGATATGTTTAAATACTTGGGATCAACAGTACAGAGTAATAGGGATTGTGGAAGAGAGGTGAAAAAGAGAGTGCAGGCAGGGTGGAATGGGTGGAGAGGAGTGTCAGGAGTAATTTGTCACAGACAGCAAGAGTAAAAGGGAAGATATACAGGACGGTAGTGAAACCAGCTATTTTATATGGATTGGAGATGGTGGCACTGACCAGAAGGCAGAAGACACAGCTGGAGGTGGCAGAGTTTAACATGCTAAGATTTGCATTGGGTGTGATGAGGATAGACAAGATTAGAAATTAGTACATTAGAGGGTCAGCTCAATTTGGATGGTTAGGAGACAAAGTCAGAGAGGCGAGATTGCATTGGTTTGGACATGTGCAGAGAACAGATGCTGTATTTATTGGGAAAAGGATGTTAAGGATAGAGCTGCCAGGCAAGAAGAAAAGAGGAAGGTTTATGGATGTGGTGAGAGAGGACATGCAGGTGATGTGTATAACAGAGCAAGATGCAGAGGACAGGAAGATATGGAAAAAGATGATCCTCTGTGGCAACCCCTAACAGGAGCAGCCGAAAGAAGAAGAAGAAGAAGAATTCTGAAATTATGTAAATGCCTCCAGCTCCTGAAACCTTGAGTTGAATTAAGAAAGTTAAATGATGAATAGAGGGCGGCATGGTGGCGCAGTGGATAGAGCTGCTGCCTCGCATTTGGAAGACCCGGGTTCGCTTCCTGGCTCCTCCCTGCATGGAGTTTGCATGTTCTCCCCGTGTCTGCATGGGTTTCCTCCCACAGTCCAAAGACATGCAGGTTAGGTGTATTGGCGATTCTAAATTGTCCCTAGTGTGTGTGCGCGCCCTGAGGTGGGCTGGTGTCCTGCCTGGGGTTTGTTTCCTGCCTTGCGCCCTGTGCTAGCTGGAATTGGCTCCAGCAGACCCCGTGAATGGATGGAAATAATGGATAGAAGAATGAACATATAAAAGATACTGTATATACTTTTTACACAATGTCCTTGTTAATGAAGAATTGTTATGACTTTTCCCCAGAAGCTGTTAAGAAGCAACACATGATCAAGAGTCAAATGTTGCAAATTCTGTGAATAATACCACCCAGAAACAGCCTAACCATAATAGCCTCCTAAACATCATTGATAAAACAGAGTCAGAGTACTACAGTATACTAGGACAGAATTGGATTAACAGTTATTTTAAAAAGTGTTATGCAGACATAAAAAAAGACTGAGAGTATCTTGTTTGAAGTCTCATGTTTCAAATTCCATGCACACTAATTTGGATCATTTTGAATCACAATTTTCCCACTGACAAGCCTGCAGAGCTGTTCATTTTCATATACCTGTATATTGTATATTTAAATCATTTATACTTATACATATAAAAGCAAACTGATCAGCCACAACATTAAAACCACTAACTTGTGAAGTGAATAATATTATCTCATTACAATGCCACCTGAAGAATAGGGATATATTAGGTAGAAGGTGAACAGTCAGTTCTTGAAGGTGATGTGTTGGAAGCAGGAAAAACGCGCAAGCATAAGGATATGAGCAACCTTGACAAGGACCAAATTGAGATGGGTAGACTAATGGGTCAAAGCATCTCCAAAACAGCAGGTCTTGTGGGGTGTTTCCAGTATGCAGTGGTAAGTACCTACCAAAAGTGAAGGAAAACTGATGAACCAGCAACAAGGTCATGGGCGCCCAAGATTCACTGATGTGCTTGGGGAGCAAAGACTAACCCTTCTTGTCTGTTCCACAGAAGAGTTACTGTAGCAAAAAATGGTTGAAAAACGTAATGAGAGAGAATGGGAGAGATTATTGCAGACCATGAATGGTATTCCCCGCTTCTTTCAGCAGGTTAATGCACCCTGCAACACGGTAAAAATTATTTGGGAGTGGTTTGAAATCAAGGTGTTGGCTTGGTATCCAAATTTCACAGATCAAAAAGCGATCAAGCATCTGTAGGATGTTGTATAAAAATGCATCCAATCCATGAAGGCCCCACCTCGCAACGTTCAGGACTTAAAGGACCTGCTACTAATATCTTGGTGCCAGATACCACAGGAAACCTTCAGATGTCATGTGAAGTTCATATCTTGATGGGTCAGAGGTGATTCAAGGGGTACCCATACAATATTAGGCAGGTTGATTTAATGTTGTCACTGATCGGTGTACATAGTTCATTTAGCTTCCTGAAGTGTGCAGTATTAATAAAAATATACAGTAATGCACAAAGGCTATGTGATGGAATGGTGCAGTGCTGCTGAGACAGGCTGAGATTCCTGGGTTGGATAAATTATGTTTAAGAAAGTGTTTATGTTATACATAAAGATTTTTAAGAGTTAGGAAAGGAAACCAAGACACTATGTATAATTTTGACAAAATGTACTTCTAGTTGTCCATGGTCATTACAAGCAGACTAATTAAAATTTACCTTAAATCAATGCCCTCCTGGCATTTTTCAATATACTATTGCAAAGGCTTGTATTCATAGTTTTAGTAAAATATGAATCTCACTTTTCTTTTCCAAAGCTAAGAGAAATAATTTGATCAAAACAACATCAACATTAAGTGCTGACAAAGGACAAGATGACGAGAAAGATAATGACACAAATGAAGCAACAGGCTAATTATTTATGCTATAGGACCATTGAGCTAAATGTTTCTGCTGAATTTATTCTACAACATCATCAAAACAAAAGGAATTTGCTTGCATTGCACAATACTAGTAAAACTAATCATACAGGATTTCCTGAATATATTTACATTGGCAAATAGAACGATTATTAATGGCCTTGAGCATAACTGGAAAGAACCAAAATTGTATTTCCTGTTTTTTAAAGAGCTATAAAGTAATTTGAACACTTGGTTTTATAGAATCCTCATTTACTTATTTCTGCACTCTCCTGAGAAATTGAAGGATTAGCTCATTGTCTATAACACCCGGCTTTGTTCATTCCAGTTTTTTTAAAGAAAGTAACATTAAAAGATCAAGGTAAAATTGGCAATTATAAATTGACTGACCAGTGAATCTTTCATTAACTTTCATATTTTGCTGAATAGCAAGCTGAGCAGCATTATCAATGTTCAAGGACTGGGGCTTTAATAACAAATAGATTTCAACATTTTATTAAGAGGATAGTTGTTAAATCCTGCTGGCATTCCAGTGCAACCCAATCCATCCAATCTACAAGCAATCCATGGTAAATAAATCTGAATATAAAAACCACAAGAAAAATCCAGATCCAGCAAATATCAAAAGAAAACAATTAATTCACATCTCCAACAAACAACTCATAATGATCCACAGGCTGGGTCTCTTGCTCAAGCGTTCAGATGAAGGCATTGTGAGTGTTTCTTTGACTTCATTTTTGGTTATTTTTTTTTTCTCTCTTCCTTTTGACCTTTAGTGTCTGACAATTTTCAAATTAATTTGACCACCAGTTGGACATTTTTTGACTATTTTTTTCTTCAGCCAAATTGCTTATTATGATTTAGGCTAAAGGTATTTATTAGCAATGCAAAAAAGATAAGGGAAGCTCCCAAATGCGTAACCTAAATAACAAGACTATTAATGATTGAATTCGATAATAAATGAAAACATCAAATGAATCAAACTTTTAAACTTCAAAAACAAAATTCAAGAAATCCTGAATTCAAAAATCTTACTAAATAACTTTATTCTAAAAAGATTACTAAATGGAAAAAAATTACAAAAGGAAAATAAGCAAAATGTAAACTGAGAAAACTAAAGTCCATAAATCCAACACCAAATTAGAAAACAGAGGAACATAGATTCAATAAAAGGGTCACATTAGAACATTGGAAAGATTTAGATGAGAATAGGCCATTTATCCCTACAGAGTTTGCTTGTCCTATCCACTTAATTCTTCCAAAGTAACATAAAGTCAAGTTTTTAAAGTCTCTGAAGTCCTACTGTCTATCACACTACTTGGTAACTTATTCCAAGTGTCTATGGTTCTCTTTGTGAAGAGAAACTTCCTAATGTTTGTGTGTAATTTACCTTAACAAGTTTCTAACTGTGTCCCCGTTTCCTTATTGAACTCTTTTTAAAGTAACAGTCTCAATCAATTGTACCTTTTACTTAAACTGAAAAGGCTCAGCTATTTTAATCTTTCCTCATAACTCATCCCCTGTAGTCCAGGAATCAGCCTAGTTGTTATTCTCTGGACTTTTTCTAGTATTTCTATGTCTCTTTTGTAGCCTGGACACCAAAACTGCACACACTTCTTCAGGTGAGGCCTAACCAGTGTGTTACAAAGCTTTGGCTTAACCTACTTTGAATTATACCTTAAATATACGGCAGTATACCCTAACTTTCTGTTAGCCTTCTTAATGTCTTCTGAACACTGTCTGGAAGTTGATAGTGATGAGTCCACTATGACTTCTAAATCCTTCTCATAAGGTGTACAATTGTCAGACTTCCATTTGTTTATTCAGATCTAACATGTGTGCTTCCTATGTGTAATACTTAACACTTACTTACATTAACTTTTATCTGCCACAAATCTGTCCAAGCCTGTATGCTGTCCAAATCCCTCTGTAATGATCAACTGATTCTAGGTTATCTGCAAATACTCCTAGCTTGGTATCAACTGCAAACTTAACCAGCATGTTATTTACATTCCTGTTCAAATCATTAATGCATATTAAAAATAGCAGTGACCTTAGCACTGACCCCTGTGGGACACTACTCATAATTTCAGCCAATTCTGATAGGGTTCCTTGCACCAACACCTTCTGCCTCCTGTGTTTTAACAAATTTTGCACCAATCTGCACACTACACCATGAACACCCACCTGTTTTAGTTTGATGCCCAACTACTCATGTGGGACCTTATCAAATGCTTTCTGAAAGTCATGATAAATAATACATGCACAACCCTGATCACATTCTTTTGTTTCAACTAGCAGACAAACTGAGACGCGAGGTGAACAATGCTCAAACAACAAGTTCTGGAGAGAGAGTGGGGATCTGTGAAATGCCCCATGCTACAGGTTTTTCCTACACATCCCTTCATTAACATGGCTTCGGCGTAGTGCTTGCTGCACATCAAATTCAAGTTTTACTTTTTAAAACTTTCAGGATTTATTTTTGTTTTAATATTTTTGATCCACGTTTGATTGAATTTACAAATTGTGAGGGCTGAATGTACATGATTTTTTTGGAGATATAGATTAATTAAAAGTATTCAGTTTTAGATGTACTCTTGAGTACATCTTTACTGTGAATTGAGTCCTGAATACAGGTACTTACGTTTGTACTCTGAATATGTAGCACCAGTACTTGTATTATAGTACAGCCCAGCTCTGGATACATGTTAAGCTTACCAGCCTACAGTTACTTGGATCTGCCCAGTCACCCTTTTTAATGACAGTATAATATTTGCCATTTTTCCAGTTTTTGGAAATTCCCCAGTGCGCAGTAACTTCCTAAAAATAAGCATGCAAGGGTTTAAATACATATATGTACTCATTCACTTCATTAAGAACTCAAGGATAAATATTTTTTGGTACTGGGGATTTGCTTGAATTCAGCATTGTACTTCTCCCTCTAAAATTTCCAAATCTCTCAGTACCTGCTTAGCTGTCCCTGTTACTGCTGAGGTTATCCACTTCATCTGCTATTTCACTGTCTGAATATTTTAATTCACACTTACTATTCCTGATACGCTTCACCTGCTCCTTGACTATTCGTTTACTATTATAATACTGAAAGAATCTCTTCTGAACACCTTTTGCTGTATCTGCTATGTTACTTTCTAACTGCCTAATATCCTGTTAAATGGTTGCCATCATCCTCTCATATGCCTTATGATTCACATTGCTGTCATTAGTCTTATATGCCTTGTATAGCTGGAGTTTTTATTAACTTGCACGTTCATTTTTATTTTTTTACTTTCCTGCAACAGAGTTTTTTTTTAATATACTGCTAATTCTGAATTTTGGGTTGTATTTGTACTGCATTAAATGTTAAACATTTTAAAATCTGTTCAACTGCTCCTCAGTTGTCTCCACACTTAAAAGCTTATCCCAGTTTACCCCTTTCAGACTTTGCCTCATGTGATCAAAATTTGTTCTTAACAGTTTAGTCTTTGTAATTTAACTGAATTGAAAAATACACAAGTATAGAGCAGAGCACACAGACGTGAATTGAGATTAAATGCTTGTGCAATGGTCCAACTGAGGTGTAACCATATATACAGTATATAGACCACAGGTTTTTATTAAGAGGCCAAATCATAGCACCTCGGGCTAGTGATCTAACTTTTGGTCTCAGTTTACTACCATCAAACACAAAATAATACAAAAAAACTAAAAGAAATGATTATGAAAAACCTGACATTTTACTAAATTTAATACAACAGAATTAATACTAAGTAATATTAAATTTAATAGTTAAATGTAATGCTAAATAAAAAAAAATATGAAAACAAAATAGAAAATGGCCAAACAGCCAAATTACAATGTAAAACCTACAACAGAATATAATACCTATATGCAGGAAACAACAATTAAAACGTTTCTGAGGCAACAGACAGAACTGAAAAAAACAACTGTTTATAACAGTAACATTTAGCTTTATACATGGAAATCGGTTGAAACTAATGTTTGCAGTCATTCTTTAAGGATTCTGCAGTTGTTGTAGACTGGCTGTCCCAAAGCGCATAATTCCCAATAATTTCTTAACTGCCCAGAAGATGGGATAGTGCCGTCAAAAACCCAAGCTAGTAATATGTCCTAAAAACACAATCCAAAGGTGAAGTCCAAATATCCATAATCACAATAAGCACTGTAACAATCAAGAGTCCAAGACATCATAAAGGTTTGGGGCAGCCACCCGTATATTGTTTTTCCCAGCTGCAAAAGGGTTTGAAACAAGTAGCACGATGTGCATATCACAGAGTCCAAAACAGAACTGACTATAGTAGCCCAAGATGGAGGCTTTAAAGGCCTGTAGAGGAAGTGATGTCAACAAAATAGCCAGAACCAGAAGTGACGTCAGCAAAGGGGCCGGCTTCGGGAGTGATGTTAGCAAAGGGGCCGGCTTCGGAAGTGATGTCAGCAAAGGGGCCGACTCCGGGAGTGATGCCTTCTGAGGCGCCGGAACCTTGCAGGATTTCCCGGGAAAGGTCTGTAGGAAACTGAGAAAGACAGTCAGCGCACTCCGTCGCCCCCTGGTCGGATATTTTATTACACTTACTCAGACCCTTTAGCTGCCTCCTACTCGCACGTGTGTGACAGCACAGAATAACATAAGAGAACTCATCAATCCCATGCATGTCTGAAATGAACCACTAGAAACTGTGGAGTCTCTCTGGATTTAAAGGGGAATCTCTTGGGGGAGCCATCCACAAAACACATGTAACATAAAACAGGCATCTTACATACATTAAAATAAAAACAAAGAATAATAATCAAATAATCAGAAAAAGTAATATTAATATAATCAGCATAAATCAAAAATGAACAATGGAGACATAAAACATGAATTGGAACCCAGACTGAGTCATGACAGCAATGGAATCTTTAGCAAATGAAATGCAGTAAATAAGTTGTTACACTAGATCTGCAAAAACAACAGTCACAGGGAATCTGACACTTCTTACTGAAAGATGATGAGAAATCTTTTCTCTGTATGAATAAACACCTTAAATGGCACTATGCAAGAATAGTTTGCTAAAATGAGATCAAAACTTGCCCATTTTGAAATGGCATATTAAAAATTAAATGCAATCTCTACAATCCAATGTTTTACAATATGGTGGGGAAATAGAATCCTTAATAGTGATGAGCAGGGCCAGACTAAGATGAAATTGGGCGTGATGCTTATGCGCAAAAAAGGCCTATTTTTTCTCGCCATTGGTGCATGTGCATTCGACACTCACCGTACAAGCATACTCAGACCGACCAAGGAGCTTTAATTGCTTGCAATGCAATCAGCCAGCCTTTATTGAACATGAATAATAATAACGACATAGTATCGTAACAACTCGACATTAACATCAAACTATGTAACATCAACATTCAATCGCAATTGTCTGAAAAGTGCACTTAATGCAGACAATCTAACAATGAAATACACAAAATTTCGCAATTCTCTTACGAAACAGAGTAAGAAAAAATGAATTTGCAGAGACATTGGGTCAGAGTGACTCAGTTCAGGCTCTTGAGGGTAAAAATTTGTCCACGATTTAAATTTCATAATAGACCAGAATCCTGTCGAGGATTTTAAAAATTCTAAACATCCATGCTAGGCCCGCAAGCCGGCTTTTAGTTTTGCCTTTACAGATAACCATATAAATAGCCATCGATTTATACTGTACAACTAACTTTCAAGGTGAAAATTTTAGTACGTGGCACTTACCGAACAATAATAAAGTGGCAAGAATCCCCAAGATATTGCAAAAAACGCAGCTAAATTACTAAGTAAACTGTTTAACGTAAAATTGATAGCATTAACTTGAAATCTTCGGTTAACAATAAATACAAGAACATTATAGTTACGTCACAGCGCAAAGAACAATAGTAACTGTATAATAAGTAATGCTGTGTCTAGGCGTCCAAAAGTCAGACTCCAAATTTCATTCTAAGAAGTATTTTGAGGTTAATATAGCAAAGGTAAACTGTTCAGCTTCCGGAAAATTCTCGTCTGTTTTCATCTGGGCCTATTTCAGGAATGGGCCTAATGCTGCAGCATCAATAGCACCCACCTTAATCCGGCCATGGTGATGAGTGAACACTGCCGAGTTTGCTTCGCCGTGAGTTCCACGAAATCATGGAAATGTTTGCTATATTCACTAAACATGGTGAAATGCATTAAAGTCAATTGGGAAGGACTAAGCGAACTATATTTGACCAGATTATAATGGTGCAATTGTCTTTAAAGTGTCCCTGACAGCTAGGGAAACATCTACCAACTATACTGGACCGATTATTGTGGCCAAAAAGGTGACTCGAGCAGTGCGACAGCAGTGCCAATCACTGCAGCATAGTGCCTCCCAGAGATCAAAGAAGAAAGAACACAGTCAGAGACTCGCAATCACATATTTCATCAAAACAAAGCAGAAATGCCGAAATTGTCCAAAATCAGAAAGATATGTTTATGTGAGAAACTATTGCTTTGTGTGCTTTTCATAAAACTGAGTTTATTGGAAAAATATTCAGCCCTCAAAAAGTTAAAGGCAGAAAATTCAAAGTGGCGTATGATTGAAACTGCTGGCTCGTTCTGTTTTTTGAAGTCATTATGAAGGCTCTCCAAACTGTCTTAGCTGATGCTTTACACTTTTTCTTTTATCCAAAAGATAAAAATGTCTTGTAAATAGTAATAAATCTTATTATTACTATTTCAGAGAGTTTCCTGTGTTTTCATCAGGCTGCTTCAAAGCTTGTTTTCATTGTGCACACAGCTAATTATGTATGCATAGGGCACACTCCTCCTTCTCTTATATTGACGCGGAACTCGAAGATCGACCTGTACATTTGGCGAGTATGACAAGCACAGATAATTTGTTATTTATGCTGTATATCTATACTAATAAAAGGCAAAGCCCTCACTGACTCACTCATCACTAACTCACCAACTTCCCGTGTAGGTACAAGGCTGAAATTTGGCAGGCTCATTCCTTACAGCTTACTTACAAAAGTTAAGCAGGTTGCATTTTGAAATTCTACACGTAACGGTCATAACGGTCGACAACATCCGCCATGTTAAACTTTCTTATTTATGGCCCCATCTTCACGAAATTTGGTAGGCGGCTTCCCTGCGCTAACCGAAACCGATGTACGTACTTATTTCGGTGGTATGACACCAGTGTCGGCCACCATATTGAACTTTACAACGGTCTTTGTTACTTAATGGGCCCATCTTCAAGAAATTTGGTACGCGGGTTCACAACGATAACTGAATCCTACTTATGTACATATATACGTCCATAGCCTGCAGCTCGGTCCACACTCTGAATCCTCCAGGCACTCCTGAGCATAATCTAATTTTGAAGGTTGGGGCACCAATAATGTTACTGAGAAACTTACAGCCACCGAAACTTTGTAATGGCACAAGACTTCAGGTCACATGCCTGCAAAAGAACCTAATTGAGGCAACTATTTTTACTGGCGGTGGCTCAGGGGAAAGAGTTTTTATTCCTCGCATCCCCGTTATACCCTCTGATCTCCCATTTCAATTCAAATGCCTCCAATTTCCAGTAAGGCTCTGCTTCGCAATGACAATTAATAAGTCTCAGGGACAGACCCTACAAAAGGTTGCCATTGATTTGAGGCAAGATTGCTTTTCACATGGCCAACTATACGTTGCATGCTCAAGAGTAAACTTAGCGCACAGCTTGGTTATATTACAACCGGAGGGGCGATACAAAAGAGATCCTTAACAAATAATTATTGGTGCATTTTCCCTCAGTTTATTACTTAAAATTTTAAAGCAGTACTTCGCCGCTGCGAAGCATGGGTATTTTGCTAGTGTTTCATAAAACTGAAATTTGAGAACCTGCATTATTTACTTATCTGTTAAGCTCCTTACATTGAGTTCACCTACTATACAAAGTATTAATGTGCCTTTATGGCTTTCCATTTCATAGCATTTGCTTTTATGGAAAATGTTAAAAACTGGTATGAATACTGATGCTATTGTAGTTCACTAACTGCCTTAGCACCTTTAGTTTCCATGAAGTCTGCATATGTTTTGTTTATAACTGCATGAGTTTTCTCTGTTAATCCCGAGTTTCTCCCAGTGTTAAAATCTGAAGTGTGTCAGCCAGTAGACTAGTGATACCAAATATGAGCACAATCGTGCGCTCTTCATAGTGCCATAGAGCGACCGTGCCTCTGTAAGATCAAAAGAAGAAAGAACGTAGTGAGAGATGTGCAAGCTTTATAACCAGATAGCAATCCTATGTTTCATGTAAACAAAGAGAAAATGCCAAATTGGGGTCTAAAGTAAAAAATAATGAGTTCTTTAAAACCAGAAAATTAAAAGAAATGAACACCAAAGAGAATGCTTTCTTTTTTAAGTGTCCGAAAGGGTTAAAGGAGCATGTCCCAACTATGCTGGACCAATTGTTTTGGCCAGAAAGGTGACCTGAGCTGGGAAGCAGTAGTACCAACCACTGCACTATCATGCTTCCCTGAGATAAAATTAATTGAATTAAATATCAGAACAGTATTCTGATATTTCTAACTCGCTTGCTCACTCTTACCTCTTCTACCATCTATGTCCTACACAGTCTGTAATGCAAATGATCAGCATTATATACAGTAACAGGGGAGCAGTCCCATCCAGTGTTGGCTGTTACTGTTCCGATGAAGGCACATTAGCCTCACAAAACATTATGGGACACCGAAAAGAAAAAAGTTATCCTAAACGTAGGAAACCAAGGGTGAATGCGAATGCAGCAAATTTGCTGCAAATAATACTTTGGCAAAATTATCTGATCAACACAAACCTTACAGTATGTAAGGAGAGTAAAGCCCTTAAATTAAAGCTGACAGATCAAGAGGACCGTGGTCACAGACAAAACATTCAAAATAAAACTCATAGAAGGACAAAGCACACCAAAGTACTCGTATAGCCAATGGTTTCTAGCATTAAGTGGCATTTCTATAGAGACTGAAAGGGCTCATAGGAGCTACTCTAAAAAATCAGATTTTTCCATTGTCAAGTTCTTAAAGTATACTTATAGACAACATGTACTGCTGATAGCCATGAGGGAACCTACATTAAGTTCTTGTCTGATTTTCTCCATATTGACTTCCCAGGAAAGGCATGTGAAGTATCCAGTGATTAGGAAAATGAAGGAAATTGGTCTTCGACCATTCCTCATAAACCTGATGTCATAGAAGCTTAGTTCGGGTAACTCTCATCCTGATTCTCATGAGGACATGCTAAAGGCCATCCATTAATTCAGTACTACAAGCTGCTTTACAAATGTAATGATTTTTAACTTTGCTTTACCTGAGCATTTCAAGGATCAGTAAAAGATTGTAGGTACTAACTGTGTCTCCTTATTAAATCATGCTGGTCTTCATTAACAGTAAATTGGATGATCTGAATGTGGTCTGGCGCTGGATTTTGTTATAATAATTGTATGTATTTGTAATGTTCTGTAAATAATTATTTATTTCACAACATGCTCTGTTGTTTCACCTGTTGTTGACTTTTCAAGGACTATGCAAATAATACTTATTTGATTTAGGCCACTGGAGTGGGGTGGAACAGGCTTGATTTGTTTATGATGGTTGTTGCATTTGCAGTGCCATGTGTCATTGTCAAATTCCTCCTCCATGAAATCCTTCTTATGTTTCTGCAATGTTTTCTTCTTGCCTAATTTGGCTTTGCTTTTACTTGGTTGACTATGTGTGAGAAAGAGGAGACAGCGTTTTTTTGGATAACCTCTCTGCAATTTATTCTTTCTTTGACTTTTCTCTTCCAGGGGTTTTGGGGAATATGTTGGAGGAATGGGAGGGGCATTAAGTCATGTGCTGTACTTACGGGTCCTGCAATGTGGTTGCTAGTCACTACACTGCCCTTCTACTGAAAACAGTTTGCATCTCAAGGCATTCTTTTTTTTCAAATATTAATCACCTTTTTGCCACCTTGTGGAATGTTCAGGGACTGAATTCACCAAATAGATCTTTTACACCACTATTGTACTGACATTGCATTACTACTCACTTAAGAGCGACTACCATTAGATGCCATCAAAGTATAATCAGATTATTCTTCTTCATTAGCTCCTGCTAAAAATGGAATTTTCAGTGTATTGCTACAGATAGTGACAAAAAGGGCTACTTTTATCTATGCACAGTGTTTGGAGGGCAGAAAATTATGCATTTACACACCCACTCCATATCAAGCTTTTTTCCTACCTAGTCATTTGTCCAGTTTTCATGAGTTTGACTTGTGTATAGGCATTGATGCAGACTCTGATGTGGATCTGCTAATTGACAAGTCCCCTTCTCCAGCCCATGTGTATCTTCCTTACTCAACCCAGTCCATTTTAAAATTCTGTGAAAACATCAGTATGATAGCTTTCTTTCATCTTTTAAATCCATCTGTTAGAGAATACTACTTTTTATCTCCATGTCTTAAATCCCAGTCAGAAATATATTATTATTATTAAATTATTTAATGAACTTTGATCCTAAATGTCCTAAATTTCTGGCAATTATCTCTCCCAGACTCTTATCACCAGAGTGTTAAATTTCATTATTCTAATTTTGCAAGCCTTTGTCAGCAAATGGAGATTCAATACATTTCTGTTAAATAATGAACAAATTTATGATCAGTTAGCTGCTAAATTGAACACTTTTTTGGAGAAAAAAAATTTGACTCAGTGGAGGACCAAGGAATCTTCTGGGGGGTTATCAACAGTTGTATCCCAAACATCTGTATCTCTTTTTCATCACATTTTAGCCACTGCACGGCTTTCTCAATTAAAATGATCTTATGCCTAATTACTAGAAAATAAAATATCAGCTGTTAAGGCTGAGCTAAATGCACTTCCCCTAAAATGGGAAGAATTTCCCATCCATTGGACAGGGCTCTTTATGTCTCTGGGAGCAAGCCCAGTATGCTTCTGGCCCTCTGAATTCATTGTAAGGAATCGTTTGCTATCAAATCTTCTATTAGGGCTGAATCTGGTGCAATTACTAATAACCCCAAGCAAATAAATCATTTTTTTAATTACTACTCTAATTTATTCTCTGAAGTTCTTATGCCACCTCTTCAGTTTCCTCATCTTTTTTAGATTTGTTGAATTTCCTTCGTGTTTCAGATAAAGGAAACGTCATGCTTAGGGGCTCCTATGAAAGAGCTGAAGTGTTGTGATTTGAGTTCATAGTGTCATTTTAGGGGTTTTGACATCCAAGGTCTCTAATCCTGCAAGGAGAATTTTAATTAGAGATTCCATTTAAAAGTTGTTTATTTTTTTACCATCTTTCTCAAAGTCATTTTTGTCTTGACTATGGACATCGCCATTTTATGGCTTTTATGTTGCCTGTTTCCATGGTGCTTTTCCCATGATGCATTGGGGCTGTGCTGTTTGTGATGTCATCAGTGAACCAGTATAAAGGTCTTTCCAAAACATCACAAGAATCCAAAATTGGACTAAAGCTGTCGACTGACTTTTATATATATTTAATTACTGGATAAGTGAAACAATGCCCTGTTTTTTTTAATTCCATTTTTTTTGTTCTATTTTTTTGGCTCTGAAAAAACATGTAGAAAGTGCATTTTTTTGCCTGAAAGATTACATGTTTATTAAATCTGATTTTATGTCTGTAAAACATTAAAAAAACTAAAAGTACAAAGTCAGAAGTGTACAAAGTATAATAATGATACAAATAATAATAATAATGTCCCTCTGATTTTGGAGCTTGAATCACTATGCCTTACACAGTCATTTCATAGATGGTATCTTAACCACCTGTCATTAGCAGATGAGAACTTTACAGAATTCACCTCCAAACAAATTGAATATTTTTTTTAGAGACTAATGCATCCTCAGAGGTTTCTGCAGTAATACTCTGGGGGACAGTTTACATGCTCACATAGTGTTTGGCACTTTCACTTGATCCTCTCTCCTCCTGTTCCACTGCAGCCCAGCCAAAGACCCTGCATCACAATGATATCACCATCTGTCCACCCACTGTTGACATCACTTCTGGCACTCAGGATTCCCCTTTCTGCCACATCAGTTCCTTATCTGGCCGCCCTAACTCCACCTTCAAAATGTATTGTTTGTGTGGTATATCTTGAAGCACGGTGAAATACACAATCCAACGTCACAGTTGGGCCAATAGTAGCGTGATTCCTTGCTGATTTTCTTTTCAGATTAATCAGCTTTAGAATAGCACACTGCACATGTGCAATTTATCAGAATCACTTTCAATTTCACTGCCTGAAGACAGATTCACTTCGTCGTCACTACTTGTATCACTGTCAAGAGCATGCAACACCTGGGCTGTTGAAAAACATTTCTTACGAGATGCCATTATGAGGCTAGGAGATGACATGTCTGCACCGTTACCTGGGTAATACTCAGGCTTATCGCTTATGCAAGACACACCTATATCGCTTCCTGAGCCACGCTCGGCACTAACTAATGCTGTTGGCACATTTACAGCCCATGTAATCCTTGAGTCTAACGTTGCCACATCTCATGTATATATAGTTGGCCAAGTGACATGCGGTACTAATGCATTCAGCACTATTTTTACAGCCTGAGTGATGCTTGGGTCTAACGCTGAGGAGGTTAATTCAGATGTGAAAGTTCTAGTACGCAGACTTCAATCTGTTTCCTATAAATTCACTCCAATCAAACTGGATTTGGATAATCTTAGAAATCATATAATTAATGCAGATCCCTCCATTTCTTGGATGCTGAAAAAAATATTCAGTTGTTTAAACGGGGCATTTCTTTGGGTGTTCCTGGGATGGAATTTGGTGCTGAGTTTGAGGGACATGTTTAAAACATTATACTCCACTTCGGTGGCTGTACCGTTCACATATACAAACATGTCATCTTCTTTTCTTATTATGCAAGGGTTCCAGATGGGATGGTCCTCTCCCCCCTCTTGTCTTTAATTTACCAATAGACCAGTTGGCTGAGGCCATTTGTAGATCTCAATTACTTAATCCCATTTCATTACATAATACTGATAATTGCATTTTGCATCATACTAATGACATTCTCCTATATGTAGAGAATTCTCCTACAGATCTCCCACATATTTTAGATCTTTTTAAATCCTTTGGAATTATGTCAGGTTATAAAATTAATTGGTTAAAATCCTCCCTTATACCACTTAACACCTCTGCTTGTTCTGCTACTTACTCTACATTTGTCCCCTTTACTGACCAATTTAATTATATGGGCATCATGACATTTGTACATGAAATTGATATCTCAAACCATTGCCATGTCTTTGTGACGTTAAATCCTTGATTCAGTCATGGGCAAATATCCCAGTGTCTTTTCTGTTTTGGGCAGACTTTGTGAAAATTAATGTTGTCTCCAGATTAAACTTGTCAGCTACATTATACCCTTACTTCTCCCTATGATGCTTAATTCTCTCATCTCCAGTTTTATTTGGAACAGCAGAAGACCCAGATTGAAACATACTGTTCTAATCTGGAAAATGTGTGATGCAGCAGTTTCACACTTGTGCAACTGGGCCTTCATGTTACATCCACTCTAGTTTGGGATACCAGCAATCTGACAATTGTATTTCCCTACAAAATCATTCAGTTGTATGAGCCAATTTAAAGCTTAGAGCCTCCAATCTCCACCTAGGGCCCATTATAACTTATGCTATACAAATTTGGTGTAAGACTGAAAAAAAACATCCCCAACTGGTATATGCACTCACTTATCTTTAATAATCATGCATCGCTTTTAGGGCTGCTGTAGTTTCCAGCCTGCTCAAAAATAGCGTAGTATCAGTGCATTGGGTTATCTGTTTGGGGATTATGTCCTCAAATAGTTCCCAAATTTTCAGTCCTTCTTTGACATTCGTTTCTCTATCTTTTTCTACTACCTGTAGCTTCATTCAGCACTTAAAGGATAAGTTGGGTATTTTTCAAGGCAAAGTTATTTCTTCACAATCATTGTATGTATTAATTTGACAGTTCAAAGTATGTTCTGAATTAAAGCATTTTTGATAAATTTTAAAAATGCCTCCTTTATTGTTGTAGTTTACAATGGGTCTTTAAGGTACTGAGGTCCAAATTTGAAAGATAAAGCACACCAAATACTCCACTTACAGGCAGCAAAGGTTTGATTTAAGAAAACTTGCCTTCTGCATTTATGGGACATTCTTGTGATAATGGAAGGAAACAAGAAAAAATTATTGTATCACAGATACTTGGTAATATTTTATTAAGGCTAAGGATACAATTCTCGCTTGTTGGTCTGCATGCAGCTGCTATCATCGGTGGAGCTATTACTGCCTAATGCCACCCACCCCCTCCCAGTCCATTTCATTGTTTGTTGTAATTTTGCTTAGAGTTAAGTGTAGAAACGCAGTAAAAGGAGCACATGTGAATTTCATCGTACTTCATACTAGGGCTGGGCGGTATACCGGTTCATATCGAAAACCGTATTTTTTTTATGATATGGATTTTTCTTATACCGCAATACCGGTTTAAATTGCCTAAACGACGTTCGGAAACGTGGCGCAGCGGGAAACTTTTCAAGTGGGAACCTTTTTCACTGCTACACCGCTAAACACAGATTTGTTGCACTAGGGCTCTTTTTCACTGCTACACCACCAAATAGTGGGCGGTAGCATAGATATGCCACGCGGTGAAAATGGACAGAGAGCCGAAAAAAAGGAGTCACGTCTGTCGCCTGGAGATGCTTTAGTTTTAAAAGGTCAGATGTGTAAATACTGTTTCTATACTACTGGATAATACTGCAAGCCAAGTTGTACTTGTTTTATTTGTTTTCAATACAGTGTAATGTACCTGGGTACTGTGTAATATTGTGACGACATGTTGACTTTATTCTCGTACTTTGTCATTAAAGTAGAACATCGTAAACTAAACTTCATCGTAAAATGAATATTTAATTTGCTAGATTTTCTCAAACCCCGTCATAAGTTATATAGCACATTAAATGCTTTGTGTTGTGTTCCCCGACCCAGTTGTTAATCACTATGCTTCTTAAACTGACTTCCTCCGCACTAAGAGGAGACAGCGATCACCATACAGAATCCGTTCACTCTATGATATTCCTGCTCTCTGAAAATTTAGAATGCTAAGATAAATACTTGACATCATTTTCATGATGAAATGCATTAAAGCAGGTATTAAACATGCATGGTAGTGTGGCGGTAGTGCTGCTCCCTCGCAGTAAGGGGTCCCCAGGTGTATGTTCAGTGTAGAGAACTTTATGGCAGGTGTGACGAGGCTCCGAAAAACTGGATGTATGAATGGGTATTGCACAGGTTTAACTTAAATATTGTTTAAATGTTGGGTTTGTGATCTGGTGGTCGGAGAGACGAACACAGAATTCAATTTGGTGAATACTGTGTAATGCACCTGGGCTTTTGAAGCCTAGAAGTAATAGTGCAACTATCAGTAATAATACAATTATTTATTTTATTGTTATTATTTATTAGTTTAAATATTATGCAGTTTAATGATGGTAAAGTTGTTTAAAAAGTCACTTTAATGTGTCAGTGGAAAGAGATTGTTAACATTAACAGAAAGTGTAGTTTTTTTACAAAAAATATTTATTTATTCCTTTTCTAAGACATGGTCAGTGCAATACAACTTTTGACAAGCACTTCTGGATATTTTCCTAAGTCTAAATACCTCTTTGGGTGGTTGAAAATATGTTGTCAAAATTATAATTTAAGTTTTTGCAAGATTTGTTAAATAAAAAGGTTCTATATTTTGACTGCATCTGTCATGCAATGTGATTTCCTTCTCTTCATTAGTGCCATCCCCTTGAAAAGTATCACTTTATGGGGCAATGCAAACCTGTATTAATACTTGTGTGCACATTAAAATGTTTTTTTTTGTACAATGTACAATGCTCTTGACAGTGGAATAGGCTATTCTTAGCCAGTAATTGCAGTGGAAAATGTGTTTAACATCCACTCATGCATGGGAAAAAAATACCGTCAAATACCGTGAAACCGGGATAATTTAGAAAAATACCGTGATATAGAATTTTGGTCATACCGCCCACCCCTACTTCGTACATATAATAACACATCTGAACTGAACTTACTACATTGTATTGTGTTTGTAATAAAGTGTTATATTTTTGAAACAGCCAAGTCACCTTTGTGCACACATCAAAAATCAAAAATAATTTAAAAACTAAGAAAACGAAAAAGGCAGAGTGTGTGATAGAGCACATTGAAGCACCAAAAACAAATTATTGATTTTTTAATGCATGATGAGTCACTCTTGCTGACATATGGTAGTAAAAGAACTGAACACAATGTTTGTGTGAGTGTAAATTCACTGACACTGATGTCAATCAGACTGTATATACATAGGGAGAACATGCAGACTCTATGAAGAACCTTGCACTGTGAGGCAGGAATAACAATTCACTCTGCCCATGTATAAACATTCATGCTGAAATTACTAAATTTCAGCCTGATTAAATGTAGATGAACTGGCATTGACAAACTGGTCCCAATGTGTCGGTGTGTGTTTGTTCACCCATTGATAGAAACACCCTATCCTAGGAGTGTTCTTACCTTGCATCTGTCTGATGATTGCTGGGATAGACTCCAGCTGTACCACCACCCTGCCTTGGATAAGTTGAAAGGGTTCCTATAACATTTGTTATGTTCTTGTAACTTGTAACTATGCTGCCTGGTCCTACTTGCAATATATGTACATTTTTTGCAGTCTCTTAATCTACAGGGTTTTGGGGTCCACCTCTGAGCTTTGAGTATGCTGTTAGAAGTATGTTATATCGAACAGAGAATGAGTGGAGCGATCTGTATGTTTCCTACCAGAGTGTCAAGTGCAGCAGCCATTTAGAGCAGGGACTGTACCACTGAAGCAGAAAAATACCCCACTTCATGCCCTTGCTACATGCCTTCTCAATATTCTCTCTCACTGAACTACATGTATGCTTGAACAGCATGCAGTATCGTTGCAAAGTAAAAAAAACCTGTGTAGTGAAAGAACATAAGTGTTCACGTGACTTTTTTCACTTATTGTTGTCTACTGAACTAAGACAGCAATTCACCATATGTGCATCAACATTCAATGGTAATAATAGCTCTTGCAATGACTTTCCAAGCTGAATCCATATCATTGGCCCTGAATGGTACATCACTGCCATGGTGGAAGATAAACTTAGCAAAGTGAAATACACAGCTACTCTCCTTTTGCAATGGCTGAATTTCACAGCAATGGTTAGCTTTTTCCATCTTAGAACAACATGAATATGCTGTTTTGCAATACTCAATAACATTCAATAATTTTAAAAATTTTTGCCACAATGGAACTCAGGTGCCCTTTAGTGCCAACATAAAGCATAAGAGTGGCCTCGACATTTTTTTAAATGTGTAAAACTAGGGGCTTTGCCCCCTACTTGCTTCGCTCGCCTACCCCTGTGTTTGGTTAATCAGATATACAATGTTGAATTTTTTTTTCTTTGGAATTGTTTCAATTTCATTATTTGCACTTTTACTTTAAAGCTTCATTAAAAACAATATTTTTTGGAGACACATTGTGACAACACAACGTATAACTGCCCGTGAGTGAATATTGTTTCTGTTTCTCTAATAAATAATCCGACTTTTTCTAATGTTTGTCCCTGTGATTTATTGATTGTCATAGCAAAAGCTATTTTCACGGTAAACTGTAAACATTTTAATACGAATGGCATATCACGATCTCCTTTGGTGTATAATGTTATTCGTGGAATACAGTATATACATTACCTTTCTTTTTGCCTGTTAAAATTTGCATCGCTTTTCCTTGATCATCAATATACACCTGACCGAATTGTGTATTCTTTGAAATTTAACTTGTCATTGCTTTAACTGTTCCAGGACCACAGATTCTCATAGCGTATGGTCCATTATTGTGTAAATCCACGTTTTGTGCATTGAATGATGCGAATGCGAAAAGACTTTGTTGTCTACTCTTTGCCTTTTATTTCTGACCTCGATTTGTCCTGCTATTTTTTCAATTACACCTGGTTCTGATGATTAATCACCTTTTGTTTGCAGTAATGCGATCTTTTCTATTTTTTCTTTGATACTGTAGCGACTGACATGATAAAGTGTCACAAAAGTTTTACTTGAACAATCGCTGACTTCCTAACCCCAAGCACAACTTTCTAGCACTCTCTCCAACACCCCCCCCCCCCCCCTTACCGCATCAATAAATAGCCCGCTATCAGTCTTCTGTGCTGTACTCCGCCCTCCCTCAATCGGACCTAACAGTCACTTAAAACCGAAAAGCCCTCAACCTGGCTATTTTACTGCTTTCATATTCTGTACCTTTCTCTGTATGTGTATCGCACCATCGTTTGTTTGAGCCTTTCGAATTCCACTGATTTCATAATCTCTTATCTGCCTTTTTTTCTCTCCAATGCCTTTGGGTCTCTATTCTCCGTATTGTCCTTATACGCTTTATGTGTGCTGAGAGCACATGATCTGTGTGTACTACGTGCTTTTACACGACTGAGTGTTTTTTGATGGGTGTGCTCTTGTATGATATCTTTTGTAAGTAGGGCGTGTCTTGCAAGAATCTCATGTTTTCACGTCCCCGCGAGACGGCCCTGGGACAATCTCTTGGCACCAAGTCTCATGTTTACGCTATGTGGCAAGTCTCTTTTGTCTCGCGGGTCTTTTAATGTCTTCCGAGAACTTCCAAGAACATCACGTATCGTAGCCTTGCTTTTGCTTTCCAGGATTTTTTTTTTATAATAGAGAGATATACTTAACTTCAGAATGCAATGTGCCAAACTAATATATAGCATGACTGTGATGAAATAACTTCAAATTGAGAAACACCACAAGGTATATGGTGTCTCCCTTACATCTCCTTTAGTCTGTCATCTCTTGCTAGATCCTTTTCTTCCCTCAGGAAGCATGTCTCAGTTCTTTACTCTTTGATATGTAAGACTTCCTATAAACTATCATCCCTCATCTCTCAGTGGTCTCTGGACCTCACATTGTACTCTCCTCTTTGCTGGGGTGCACAATATCAAATTGTCATCAAGAAATCCATTAAGTTTGCTCAGTTTTACTCAGGTTATATTTTACTCCCAGTAAGCTACATTCAATACATAATCCAGGTCTCCTTTGTCACTTTTGCCCCAGTGATGCCCTGGGACATTTATACATATGTACTGTTTATGCCTTCCTATTCTGGCTTTCTGGTCTCTATTTGCTTGCTCAATCTCTTTAATGCTGCTAGTTCCCACCTTGCTACACACTCTTATACTCAGACCCTTCAGGCCTTGTTGTACCAGTGCAAAATCATATGTCTGGCCACTGTAGCTGCTAAACCCCTTTTTGCTTTAGATGGAAGAACCCTGATCCAATTACGGTGTAGAATTGGCTGTCTACCTTTTGCAACCTGATCCTTCTGGAGTTGTCTACGTCATGATTTAATGGAGCATTCAGCAAATCTATTCACAACTGGGATTCTGCTGTTTCCACAGTTGAGACTTTTATTTGTAGAGACATGTGATTCAGTTATGTTGAGTGTGGTGGTTTGGTCAGTTAGCAGTACTAGTGGTATGGCACAGGGCATGGGACAGGGTAGGAGAGATGGGTCAGGGGCACCATGTGAGTTTATTTCATATGCTGATTGTTTCTTGCTTTGACATAGTGACTCCTTTTTTTGATTTGTAAATAAAATAAATTGATCTCAAAAATTAGAGAGTGGTGTGAAACAGAAAACCAGCAATGTGAATATGTAGAGAAAATATTATTGGAGCTTCATGGAAGAAGCTGTGTAGTAGCAGTACTGGAGGATGATCAAGGATAGAGGTCATCTCTAGTAAATCTTGCATGAGGGATATAACATATAGTCTTTCATACTGTACAACCACCAATGGACAATATTCCGAGATATCCCAGCATCAAATACTCAACCATGAAAGCAAAAAACGCAAATTAATACTCATAAATTTAAACTTTTTGACTAATGGGCAAAGTACCTACCTGTAAATCATATTGTACATAAGCAATGGATATGATTCAGGATAACAACTACTCCAAAACAGTGAAATACACAAGTTTATGCATACTTTAAGTTGTAACACAAATAATCAACCAATGGTTTCCTTAACAGGGTTCTAGCCTTCAGTTCCCAAGGAGGATGGAACTGAAAAGCTCAATGCATGTGCACAAATGAACAAAGGTAGGCTGGAGAACACTGCAAAGGTTTTCAAGTTTTTTTTTTTATTGTCTTCATAGAGAGTCAACCCAGGGGAGCTATCAATTGCACAGGCTTGTGAAAGTTCATGCTTTGTATGATTTTGGGGTATGCAAAAATTATTTTTTTCTGAATTTACATGGTCAAAGGGCATTCCCAAGTAACCATAAAACAGGCTGATGTCACTAGGCACAAATATTTTTTTACATATCTCCAAAATAAATTCTATTTTCTATTTGCTATTTAAGAAATTACATTGAGCATATCACATAAAATTGGAAAGTTTAGATGATGATAACTAAGTTGAGTTTGTTATAACCATTTTAACAACAGATTAAATTATTATCGTGTGTTTAGTACTTTAATTTGTACACAACAGCTCTTTCTGCTGGGAAATGACCCACTTGCCCTTAATGCAGAGATGCCCTTAGGGTTTAGTTTATCTGATCTATTGTGTTTTGTAAACTGAAGGTCAATTAAAGAATCTGTTTTCTTATGCATACTCACTATAAACATTTATCTTAAAAATACCCTGCAAAAAAAACACATTTTAATAGATACAGTATATTTTTTCAGTGTATAATTTAAATGATTAAATTGTTCAATGTAAGCTGTTTTAGAAATTATGCATGTGGCAATAATAATACAAACAAGTTATTTGTTTAAATTAAACAGCATTATTAATAATTTGCAAAACTGAGAATTAAATAATATTATTGACAATCCTCTGTTCACATGCAAGACATTTATTATTCTTATTATTAATGTAGTTGTATTATACTTATCTTTCTTAAAAGATTGAGGTTACAATTTTTAGCAAAGCCTTTCTATTTTGCTTCATGTTTCCTGAATCCTGCACATTGATTAATGGGAAAGTAAGCTGTGTACTCTAGGGCAATAAAGAACAATTATTTAAATGTATGCCATGTAACTGTTCCATCTAAATGGTTTAAAAGCTATTCCCCTGACTTCCAGGACCTTCCTAGATCTCTTCTAGCATGTTCTAGTCATGATGTTAATTAATTTCCCGTGCAGGCTCTCCTGCTCTCACATATCCTGTGGAGGTAATCCATCATCTTGCTAAAGTAAGAGAAATTCAATCCATCACTGCTGGATTCCGATGGAAGGCTATAAGGGAAATACAAGTCATCTCCCCAGCAGTAATCAAACAGCTGCGATTCATGCCATTTTCAGCCTGTATCATCGTATAATAGAGGCTTTTTTCACAGCCTGTGAGCTGGCTTCAAGTCTTCACGCAGATGGAGTTAAGTTTCAGAGGTGCCATTTTAAGCTGTATGAGTCTGTGAACTGGTTCTTGACAAATTCTGCCTCATTGGTTTCACTCAATAACACAAAGCAATAAGCATGACATTAGCACAATTTTGTATTTTATAGGCCTTAAATCTGAAATATTTTATTAGTATGAAGATAGAAGAGATGTGTTGTCCCTATTCCAGCCCAGCCTAATGAAAAAATCTAGCCTGACAGAGTGGAAATAAACATGCTGTGTTTGTGCCTGATTTTAGAATATTTTCATGTCACTGGAATGCTTGAGGTGACAATATTAAGTATTTAGCAAAACACTCACACTATATACCACACCAGAAATTTTGAAACATAATCTGTTGAATGCAAATGAGACTCACACACCTTGAAAACACCATTAGATATGTAAAACTGAGCACACAGTGGACACCGGATTTGAAACAGCTGGTATGAATGGGCTTCACATTGTATTATCATTCACAGTATATCAAATTCACAGCTATTAAAATGTCCATTTCTTCTGCTTGTTCTTATTTCCATTTTTGTTCTCTTTAAAAAATAAAAAAAGCATTAAGCAAATTAACTTTTGGCCTGTTGAAGTGATGAAAGTTTAATTAGGCAGGTAAATATACATTTGTCTATGTTCTTAAATTCATTACTGTGTGTACTACAGTATATAGTTCTCATAAAATGTCAGAAAAGCATAAACTTTAAACAATAATGTAATGTTGTACAGTTTTAAATTATATTATTTATTTAGTCATTCATTCATATATATTTAAGGTTGTTAGGCAGGTGCAAACAATAATAAAAATAACCTATAATTTTACTTTAATTTCTGATTCATTTGGGCACTGAGAAACACTATTATGTACATATCTAATGACTTTTCACAGCTCAATGATGGATGTGTTTTTCTTCATCATTGACAGTAACATTTGAGCTTGGCTTTTCAAATGGCTGGTTAAGTGTTTCCCATTAAGTTTCAGACCCTGAGGATTTTAGTCTGAGAATACAGATTTTTACCACACAATATATGCTTCTCAAACGGCTACACTTTACTGTTTAAAAAGTCTAGTTTCAAGTAGGACTGCATATATCAAAGACTTCCCACTGAAATAATAACAAGATAGAGGGGCATATGTTTATTAGTCATTGGGACTCCTACAGCAGAAGGGACATGTGACTGGAACAGAAGGGGTACCAATGTTTTGGGAGGTGTATGAATAGGATAGTTGAGGACTATCTGAATTAGGGAATTTAGATAGTTTAGATCAGATTACATATAATATCAAATGCACATATTAACTTAATTTTTATCCCAAAGTTAAAGTGGCATAGTTGGATAAGTAGTACATTAAAAATCGCTTGCCTTAACACTGGGGATATTAAGAATAAAATAAATCAGTTGGAATTATATATAGCCTCACATAACTTTGATATAATTGGAATAACAGAAACCTAGATAAATAACAGAGATGAGCAGAAGTATACGTAAAACATTGTTTACATAAAACAGAATTTAAATGCAAGGCTTTTTTGATTAGATTGTGACTCACAGCTTAGTGAGGATGTTTGGGTTTGACTAGACAACATTAGGGATCAAGGTGTGATAAGTAGTCCGTGGCATTCGACAGGTTTTTAAATAAATAATCGTGTGTTAATAAATAATAATTAATAGTTAATAATTAATAAATAATAATGTGTGGACTCCGATTATGTGTGGCTCTGTTCAAGCATGTTTTGCTCCGGGGTTAATTGAGTTTCTTTGGCGGATCGCACACACATAGCAGAAGTGGACAGATCAGTCAGGTGCCTCGTTTGCATCTTGGTGGTAGCGACATATCACACCTGCACCCAATTACACAGAAAAGATAAAAAGGAGCCTGCATGGAAGGACAGGGTCAAAGAATTAGAAAACAAAAAGAGAAACAGAAGCAGGAAAAGGAAAAAGATGGAGGTTAAAGAGGAGAGAGAGAATGAATGACAGAAAATGGCAAGATCAGGAGACACCAAGGTACAGAGAAGAGGGAACAGGGAGCTGGAAGAAGAACCCCTAGGATGAGCGTAGAGCTGACACTCAAGGAGGCTGAAGAGGGCCACTCTAGTTGAGCATTTGTTCTGGAGCAGCTGGAGTGGCCCACTGCTCATAGTGGGGCTCCCACATAAGACGAAGTAGTGGCAGTGGGAGCCGGAAGTTGCAAGGTTCAGCTTAGCGTGGTGCCCTGCCAGGGGCCTCAGACAGCAGCAGGGACCCAAGCCTAGTTTTAAAGATTGGCTCTGCCTGTCGGTTGGGCGCCTCCTCTGCAGCAAGATCCCGTGTGAGGTAAGTAGAGTTGACATTGGTTTTAGAAGATTGCACCATGGCTTGTGTGTTTTTAAAGAACAGATTACTGTTTGAAATTGTAACCTCGTTTTAATGGATTATTTATTAATAACATATAAACCTCCATGTACACCGATTTTAATAATTATTTATTGACTATTTATTTAATGGATGTTGCACTGCACTTTTGAACAGTTGTATTTTTTTTTTAATTGGTTTTAATAAAAGCACTGACACTTTTGCACCTACCACATGACTGGATATACAGTATGTGTAATTAGTTGCCTGGCTCACCTCAGTACTTGATATCAATGGTTCGGGTCCAAGAGGCTCTCAGAATGCAACATAGAGCTAATGAGGATTTACATTAGGAATGTATTATTGACCACCCCCCCTAAAGCAGATAGCTTAAATGTATATCTTTTTACTGATATTAAAAAGGCAAGTTTAGAGGGAGATATAAAAGTCAAGGGAATTTTAATTACCCAAATATTAAGTGGACTAATTTTACAAATAGTAGAGCACAAGAACACAAGTTTTTGGATGTAATCAATAACTGTTTTTACCACAGTATTTTAAAGCACCAATGATGAGGGAGGCCTGTCTAGATTTAGTATAGTTTAGTTGAGGAGATGTAGGGCAGGTCTACAAGTGTTTGACATAAAATGCAGGACAAGTTCATTTTCTAAAATTAGAAGTAGTAGGAAATTAATGAAAACTCTGAAGTGGATTAATTAAGAAGCTGAAAAGGAAGTTACAAATGCAAAGCAGCTGTATAAGGCTAGTAAATCCAGCGTTAACCATGGAGCTATATGAAAGCATAGGTTGAAAAGGATAGTAGGAAGGCAAAAAACAGTTGAGGAGAAGTATTGCTGAAAAGGCAAAAGATGGCACAAGGAATTTCTTTCAATATTTTAGTAGTAAAAGAACAGTCAAGGAGTAGGTGAAGAAACAGTAAAGGTGAGCCAGAATATGCAGACAGTGAAATAGTAAATGCTTTGAACCTGCACTTGATTGACATGTATACTAGTGAAGAAGCTGATAACCTCCCAAAAGTAACAGGGTCTACTAATGATGTACTTATTGAGTTGGAAATGGTAGAGGAATAAATACTGCTTGGATTAAATAGACTGAAATGTAACAAATTACCAGGACCAGATAGTATTTATTTTGAGTGGTTAAGGAAGTTATTGAGTATGTACAGTATGTAAACCCTTGTCACATATTTTTTAAAAATCTCTGGACATTGGGGAAACTGGATACTATTAAATATTATCTTGTTGTATAAAAAGGATGATCAGGCTGATCCAAATGACTGTAGGCCCGTAAGCTTAATGTACATCACAAATTAATGGAAGCAATTATTAAGAAAATGATTAGCAGCTCATGTCTAGAACATTAGTATTAACAAATATTGATCTTGGGTTCAAACAACAATAAGAGAGGTGTACTTAAATTATTCTAATAAAAGAACTGAAAGAACTGGGAAATCGGGGCACAATCTCTAGGTGGTTTATAAAATTGGCTCAAACAAGCAAAAGGTAACAGTGATGGAATCTTTTTCAGAATTAAGTGATGTTAAAAGTGGTGTCCCTCAAGGAATCAGTGTTGGGGCTGCTGCTGTTTTTAATATACAACAATAATCTGGACAAGAATATAATCAGTAAGATGTTTAAGTTTATAGGTGATTCCAGACTAGGTGAAAACACAGATAATGTAGAATCAGCTAAATTGTTACAGAAGGAATTGAACAGGATACAGGTATGGGAATATTTGTGGCAGATGAAATTTAATGTATATAAATGTAAAGTATTACACATAGGGAGTAGAAATGTTAGATTTGAGTACACAATGACAGGTCAGAAACTTGAAAGTACACCTAATGAGAACGACCTAGGAGTGTTAGTGCACTCATCGCTATATACAGTACATCCAAACAGTGTACAAAAGTGATTAAGAGAGTGAATAGGATGTTAGGTTATGCTTAAGTTATATAATGCACTAGTGAGGTGTCATGTAGAGTACTGAGTTCAGTTCTGATCTCCATTTAACAAAAAAGACATAGCAGTACTAAAGTTCAGAGGAGAGTGACTAGGCTGATTCTCTGTCTAAGGAGGTATGAGCTTTGAGGAGAGATTGAAGGAGCTGAAACTTTTTAATTTAAGCAAGCAGAGATTAAGGGGGGACATGATTAATGTGCTTAAAATTATGAAAGGAACTAGTACAGTGGAAGGGGAGCTCATAAAGACAGTCATTCCCTTGAGGATGTTTGAGTGTTTCACATATGAGTGAAAAAAATACAATTGAGCTGCAATGTGAATGTAGCATTAAAAGGGTTGATCTGTACTCAACCTGTTAGTGTACCAGGAAGACTACAGTAATAGTGACAGTAAAATCATAATCTAACCAAAGCAGTCCCATAAACTATAAATATAAATTTAAGGTCCCTGAAATAAACAGACTAGCCTGATGCAATCATAAAATTCAATGAAATTAAAGTATTACAATAATTTCTAAACAAATACCTATATTTCCTGTTTACCAATGTTTGCCAGTGTATACAGGCAGCACAATATTAACATCCAATCAGTACACAACATCTGAGGTTTTTCCAATGAGAACTTTTTAGCAAATTGAGGAGAAACTTGAGGAGTATCACTCATCAATTCATAGATCTTAGTGAACAATGGTGGATGATATTGCCAAGTTTTTAATGCAAGTTCTAATGTAAGCTCATTTGGGAAACACTTATACTTTGAATTGCTGTTAATCAGTCCTTAGCAATGAGTTCAAATCCTAGCAGTTACAGTCATGTTGTTGGGTTGACAATTTATAATTTTATTTTGCCATGTTTATGTCTGTTAATCTATTTCAGTTTTAATTTTTGTTAATATTGTTGTATTTCTTGCTTTTTGAAAAATAAAGCACTACACATGCAAGTTTCAAACAAAGAATTTACATTAATCTTGTCACTTGAATGGAAAAAATATATATAAATAAATAAACCTCCAAAGTAGTCTACAGTGTCTTTCAGCAAGTATTCAGAACCTCTGCTCCACTGCATAAAGAAGTGCATCGTTTGTAAATGGCTTATGTAAATGACGGCATTACGGCAGTCCTTTGTTGCTGAATCTTTCTGTTCCAGTTATTGACCTCTAAACTGAAACAATTGTTCTGCTAAAATATAAAAAATGTTGCAGGCCACAAAGGCAAGAGAATAAGGGACCAGGAGACAAAACATTGTTTAAAGTGAGACCAAAGGTTAGAATGGGGAAATTAAAAAAATCAGGTCATCAGAGCCGAAACACTACACAAAAGTCAATGTAGTAAAACAGAAATCTAACAACCAGGAAACTATTGCAAAGAACATACTCAAAGGTTTGAAAGAATATTCACAAACGAGGAAAGTGCACAATGCAGACTATTCTTCCTGGCATAGCAACATGATTGGAAAGTGACAGCAAAAGGTCCACCCTCAGTGTTTATGACAAGCTGACAGCCATACTCCCAAGCCTATCTTAAACACCAGCAGTGGCATTTTGGTATTACAATTCTAGTGGAACCATAGCAGAATTTGTCATATATCTTTACAGACTTAACTATAGCCAGGGCCGGATTTATATGAAAAGAGGCCCTAGGCTATTCCACTTATGAGGCCCTTTCACCTTCCATTTTTAAGTTTGTAAATTACATGAGAGATAATAAAATACATCATTACTGTGATTAACCAATACATTTTTATGTTTGTTTATTAGTCATATGCGTAGAATTTCTCCTTATTTTCGGTTCAGTGTTTTAGTGTTCACTGTTTTTAGAATAGTGTAATTTTAATTTTGCTAACAATTTGAATGTAGGCCCCTTTGATCTTGAGGCCCTAGGCTGAAGCCTAGTTAGCCTATAGGAAAATCCGGCCCTGACTATAGCATTAATATTAACTTACTTAACTAATAATGTATGTCCCTCATTTGTTAATGACTAGCAAGATGTACAACTTCTTGTGCCATTTGACTAAAAATAATATTAATTAAACAATGAGATGCTGGTGCCTGACCTCTTTTGATTAGATAAGAACACTGTAATATCCTTTGACATCATCATAAACCTAGAACACTGCAGGGTCAATATCCAGCAAGAAGACAATTTCACATGCTCCAAAAATATTTTTTTTCTAGATAGGAAATTACATTGACCATATAAAGGAAAATTTGAAAAAAATTGCTTAAGGTGACAAGGTTGAGGGTTGTAAGATAAATTATTGAGGAACAATTATTACTTACATTGCACAGCATCTGGAAGTACTGTGTCCCATTGGCCCTTGATGCAGAAGCACCACTGCATACCAGAATAACTTCCAAAGTTAACTGGCATTAACAAGGTAAAATTATGTTACAGTTTGCTTGTAGTAAAGCCAAACAAATTCAGATCTGAAACTATAAGCAAAATATTATTACTTTTCTCACTACACCCAGTATAAGCAGCTGTTTTCTGCAATATGAGGTGACAAATTGATATGAGCAGTGTTGGGAAAGTTGGGGAATTGCAATTGGTTAAAATTCTGGTCAACTTTTATTTATTTTCTTATTTATGTATCTGTTTTAAAATGTTATCTTAGAATTCAAATTGATCAGCTACTCTGGTTATTATTGTTATTCTTTCATATTGAAATTAGTGGGCTTTTTTAGTACTGCATGTTTAGAATACTTCCCTGTCCTCATTTCTATTTAACTTCTCTTAAGCTGGAAAGTTTCCCATAGCTCCAAAATGTCCATGGAAACATTTTTCATGTTTTATGCTATTGTTTGCTTTACTACAAACTTTACTACAAACAATGGAATGCTATGTTGTTAGAATGTTTTCAACTATTGTCAAATTAGGTGCCCTGGCTAATCCAGATCATGTTGCATACATACTTAGCTACAGATTGTGTACATATCTTATCTCTGAACTGTTTTCTACATCATGCATACAGGCACAAGCTATTCACCATTTCTTGTGTTCTGCATAGTTTATGTCTATTTTGTCTTTAGAAGTGGAATGTAGCCACTGGATGGAACTAACATGGATGCTAAGGGTTCTAGTATTTAACAGCACTACATGTAGCCAACATTTTATATCACCACAAATACACTGGTACTGTTTAGGTTGTTCTGCTTTCCCTGCCTTTGTTCAGAAACAACAATATGGTCAACATTACTGCTTATAGGAACTGATGCAATCTTAAAACACTCAAAAACAGGTTTAATCAAGTTTATTGTCATGTGTATATAATACAGTAAAATTCATACTTGTCTCCTCAGAACAGTTCACAAAAGTAAAATAAAAAATAAATTAAATCTACACAGTATACAGTAGTATACAGGACTTAGCATGCATGTACATTTATATACAGTATATAATTATATGCAATATATGCAATGTGTAAGTTTATTTGCAAGTTATATATATGTGTGTATACTAAGTGGCTTTGCCCCCTAATTGCTCCACTCGCCAAGCTAGCAGCTGCTGTTTGTGCCGTGCTGCGTGATCTGCATGTTGCGCTGCGCGACGATCATTTAAAAGCCTGTACAGCATCTGTCCTTTTGTCTCACTTCCTTGTCTCGCGGGATGTTAAAGTGTCTCTGAGAAATTGTTTGTAAGTAGGGTGTGCTGTGCAAGTAGTCTTGTGGGACTTCAAAGTGTCTCTCCGATATGATCACGTCTCAACCCAAGATTTTTTTATATAATATATATATTTTTTATATAAATATAATATATATATATATATATATATATATATATATATATATATATATATATATATATATATATATATATATATATACACATACATACAAATATAGACACACACACACACAATTTGTTATATTACAATATTTGTTCTTAATGATTGACTGTTCATCAACTTTATGTACAGTGAATTGGAAAATTTAAACTGTATGCTTCTAACCTGTAAAAGAACTTATAGTGATTATATTGATGAACTCTCCCAACATTTGCAATAGTCTATTTGCTAGTTACAACCTCATTATCCTGCTGACTATGCCATTTTTTAAAATGCAATTGACAAACCAAACCAAAAGTTTAAAAGAGTTTTCCAGTTTAGTGAATTAGTGTATAATGAAAGCTATAGTGGTTGATGGAGCATAATGTGTTTAATAAAAAGCTTTTGCAGTCCACCAGATAGACCAGAGTCTCTCATCCATTTACTGTAGTTTCCCTGCATGGAAATATGCTACTACCTGGAGCAGCCTCTCAAGTTGCTTGCAAAGTCCCTAGCTTTTTCCTTTTAGGAATGCCCAGGGCTATCTTGAGGGCAGAACTCCTCTCTGGATCCTTCCAGGTAATAAACGTATTGCCATGTTCCTTTTAGGCCTTTTATCAAGGCATGACAACCCAGTCTTGTACACTAATAGTCCTCAATTGAGTTACTTGGGTTTTGGAGTCAAGTGTGGTATATTTAAAAAAAAAAAAAAAAACTTAATAGTTAAAATAAACACAAATTAATGTACCTTTAAACATCATGCTGAATATAAAAATATCCAATACATATAACAGATATGCAAATTTATTTAAATATTTTTTGAAAATTTTATCCTTAAAAGTTCTAAATACTAAACTATTGAAACATGGCAGATTATCAGTATATTAAGCAAAGGCTACTCTCAAGGAAGGAAAAAGAATCAAAATCAAATCTACAAGTTCAAAGTGTCTATATATACTTTCATGTATATTGTGGCACGCAGCTGGGGGTGGCACCCAGCCGGGACGCCCAGGAGGACAGGAGGAGGGCTCATGCCTCCTCCGGACCACGAGGGTGCGACTGCCCTGGTTCCTTTGGGGGCCACGGGTACAGACCTGGGAAGCTCAACCCTGTAGGGGCCCGTGGTCATTGCCAGGGGGCGCCCCCATGCCTGGAGAACCCTGGACCCCAGCACTTCCGCCACACCAGGAAGTGCTGGGGGGAAGAAGACTGGGGACACCCGGAGGGCTTCTGGGAGCACAGCCGGCACTTCCGCCACACAGGGGAGTGTCCGCGGAGGAGTGTCGGGAAGCACCTGGAGCCCATTCGGGTGTGTATAAAAGGGGCCGCCTCCCTGCAAACGATGACTGGAGTCGGGTGGAAGTGGACAAGAGTTGTGTTGGAGAGGAGTGGAGGCGGCCTGAAGGAAAGAGGCACTGGAAAAAGAGGCCTGGACTTTGGGGGATTGGTGCTGGAGGCACTGGGTTTGTGCAAGATAAACTGTAAATATTGTAAATAATAAATGTGTATTGGGTGACATAACGATGTCCGTCTGTCTGTGTCCGGGCTGCTTCTCGCAATATACAGTATAATAAAATTATTTGCATGTTTCCCACAGAGTAGTTACAATAGTATAATAATGTAACATCACACATTAAATGCAACATCAGATAATAATGAAACATCAGTTAACAAAATAGAGAAAAAAAAACTTCACTGGTCCTCTGAGTTTGACTAGAACTGCCATCAGGCGTCTACAGGGGTGGGGTGTCCTGCTCCAATCTAAGGGTGGAAACAGAAGGCATTTTAGAAACTGGGCAATACCTTCTTGCTTCCCCCATGTCTTATTAAACAAGCCCCTCATAAGGCATTCATCAGAACCATGTGTCTGATATTTAGTAACAATGGAGACCTCTAAGAAAGCCCAATTATGCAAACATTTCAGCTCCAAACTCCAGCTCACGGTAATTATATACAATAGTGACTACTAATCTTTAGCATTAGTCTGTGACAGTGTGGGTCCAGCTCCATGCTCCCTCTTCTCATTTGGGAGCCTCTTGAACCCGACATCGCCGATAAGTCATGACCGGGATGAGCTGTGCAAATGAGGACAAACACACTGCAAGGGGAATGGTACAAAGTGCTCAGTGCTTTTGTTAAAACAATAAATTCAAGTGCCCAAACAAAATAGTGCAGTGCTTCCTCAATAAATAAATAATCCATAAAAACGAAAATCCACGAGATTAAAAGCAAGGCTTACAATGAGAATAAAAACCATCACAGTCATTGGGTCAATAAGTTGCTTCCACTCCTGAATGAGCCAAGCACAACTCCCTCCTAGTCTCCCCAGCTCACCCATTACTCGCTCAGGTGGTGGAAACTTTAACAGCCACGGTCCTCTCCATCCTGACCCCCATATCCTCTCGTCTTCTTTTATGCTCACTTCACTTACCTCGGATCCCTGGAGAGGACACCACCTTCATTGCATCCACTCCTCTACACATTCAGTGGGGACGATCTGTCCCTAGAGAGCTGCTCCATTCACTATGCCGTGGGACAATTGACTGTACTGACTTTTCTTAATCAAGCTGGCTGGCTCATTTTCTCTCTCCCTCTCTCTCTCTCTCTCCTTCTCTGCCTCTCTCTCCTTGTTTTTTTTTTCTTCTTTATTTTCCCCTCACACTTCCCCTTTTAAAATGGGGACGTGGCATAGTTGTGACAATTAAAAGCTCCCGGCATCAATGATGCTCACGGACGATCCCCCCACCTGTGCATTGTGCCTGGGATCCTCTCTTGCCACGCTACCATGCCCTCTCCTTAAGTGGGATGATTATTTATTTAAAAAGATGCCGATAGGCTTCGGACCTCACTTTACCACACCCCCTACTCAGGTGTGGGACCAGCAGACCAACTTTACTTGAGCTGAGGCATACTTTCATTTAAAAACCTCTTGTACTGTACATGTTATTACTGTTCTTGTATGGCTTTGTGTCTCTGTCTTCATGGTTAGGGATCTGGCCCTCACACTTAGGCAAATCACCCAATATTATGCAAATAAATTTTAGTCCTGAATCATAAGGTGATGAAGCCAGTCAAAGAAGTGGTTAAAGTAAGAGTTAAAAACACTACCCCACCATTTACTGATATCAAAACAATGCATTATGAAATTCTGTACTTGAAGCAAAAACTAACTTTGCCTACAGTACGAGTTATGTATTTTGAATGGATACCATGACCAGACTTTCACAATACATTGGCAAAAGACAGAGAAGGTGCCAGATAAAAGGGTTTAAGAGGGAGTAACATTTGCAACTAGCACTCGAAACACACCTCCACATACTATTAAAGAGAAAAAGATGCCACACATGGACACACATCTAGTGGATGCCTTAGAAATACTAAAAGTATAGTTTCAAAATAGTGAGTGAAAATAAGCGAATAAAAAAGTATTCACTACAGGATCCCCACAGAGCTAGAGTGTAGATGAGCCACTATGGGCCAAGGATATTTGACAACCTACTTGTTGAGGGCATGAGTCCAAGATGGATTGTTAAAAAGGCAAAATAACTCTTATTAGGTTTGGGCCACAGATCTTGTCATTTCAGAACAGTTTGGTTCAAGCTGTTTTTTTATGTATTTAATCTAAAAGAACTTGGATGGCCTCCAGTCACTGCAGCCTATAAGATGGTATATATCTATATCTATATCTATATCTATATCTATATCTATATATATATATATATATATATATATATATATATATATATATATATATATATATATATATATATACAGTATATATGTATAAATATATACTAGCAAAATACCCTCGCTTCGCAGCGGCGAGGTACTGCTTTAAAATTTTTATTAAGAAGAAAAGTAAACCTTTTTAAACTGAGGGAAAATATACCAATAATTATTTGTTAAGGATCTCTTTGTATATATACCACATTGTCAGTTCGGCCCTCCGGTTGTAATATGACCAAGCTGTGCGCTGAGCTTACTCTTGAGCATGCAACGTATAGTTGGCCATGTGAAAAGCAATCTTGCCTCAAATCAATGCCAACCTTTTGTAGGGTCTGTCCCTGAGACTTATTAATTGTCACTGCGAAGCAGAGCCTTACTGGAAATTGGAGGCGTTTAAATTGAAATGGGTTTCATCGATAACTTCGCATCCAGCTTTTGAGAGTTTAAACATTCATAAACATCAAAGTGTCCACCACTCAAATTGTCACCTGTGAATCTAAGATGTTTAAGAGGCATTGGCGGTTGTCCAAAGGTGTAAAATATTTGGCCATTTCGGTACATTTGAAAGCGACAACCGAACAATTCAGCAGCAGCCATCAACTCACGTGCAGAGCCATAGGTGAAGGGCTTAAGCATTTCACTCTTATAGTGCTCCTGTGTAGTATAATTATCTCCTGTACCGTCATCAGTCCACACCTTGAACCTGTCCCAGTCATTCAATACATAAGACACAATGTTCCTCGGGATATCAAGAGTGAGCCTAATATGGCCATGCAATATCTAACACAGAGAATGGAAAAGGCAGTCGCCATCTCCGGCATGGAAACCACTCAGTAAGTGACAGTTCTTTGATCGATGGTGATCACCTCAATAGACATGTTAATGGGGGTACGGTTGGAACGATAAAGGAAATGGGTACCTGAACAATGTAAACTAAGTCTAAAATACCTACAAAATAGCTATAATCGTAATAAACGAACAATAAAATAGCGGAGAAGCCATGGATTAAATAAAAAGGCTGCAGTTATCTGCAGGGAGACATACCGTGGCGAAGCAAGGAAGGGAATGTAGAGACCGGAGCGACGGACGGCCTTATATAGGCAGGCAGCCAACTATGTGGGAGGCGTGGGGATGGGGGACCCAACGCTGCCTCACACAGCGACCGAGCTGCAGGCTTTGGACGTATATATGTACGTAAGTAGGATTCAGTTAGCGTTGGGAAGCGCGTACCAAATTTCTTGAAGATGGGCCCATAAGTAACAAAGACCATTGGAAAGTTCAATATGGCGGCCGACAGTGGCGTCATACCACCGAAATAAGTACGTAATTCGGTTTCGGTTAGCGCAGGGAAGCCGCCTACCAAATTTCGTGAAGATGGGGCCATAAATAAGAAAGTTTAACATGGCGGACGTTGTCGACCGTTATGACCATTATGCGTAGAATTTCGAAATGAAACCTGCGTAACTTTTGTAAGTAAGCTGTAAGGAATGAGCCTGCCAAATTTCAGCCTTCTACCTACACGGAAACTTGGAGAATTAGTGATGAGTAAGTCAGTGAGGGCTTTGCCTTTTATTAGTACTAGCAAAATACCCGCGCTTCGCAGCGGAGAAGTTGTGTGTTAAAGAAGTTATGTAAACATATATATACATATATATATATATATACATATACACATCCACATATATATACATATATATACACACATATCAACATTTATATACACATACATATACACACATACATACACACACATATACATATATACATATACACATACATACATAGTGTGTTGTAACACGGGCTGTGATTGTTACATGGGAGGGAGACGACAAATCACAGCTTCCCGCTTTCTAATCGGGCCTGTGATTGGTGCTTTGACTGATGCCTAGATCCCACAGTATGTCCCGTTAGGAGAGGCGTTAGGCAAGTGTAATTGAATAGCGGTGCTGCAAGTTTAGCTTTACACCTGTTTTTAAGGCTTATTGACTGAAAGGGGCTTTCATGAAAAAAGTTAGGGCTTTGCTACAGGATACACCCTCCACAAGTTAAGGAAGTAAAAATAAAGGTATATATGTCTGTTTTATTTAAACCTTTTAAGTTTGTATGCGGGCGGCATGGTGGCGCAGTGAAAGGTGCCAGTTAGGAGACCCGGGTTTGCTTCCCTGCGTGGAGTTTGAATGTTCTCCCCGTGTCTGTCTGGGTTTCCTCCCACAGTCCAAAGACATGCAGGTTAGGTGCATTGGCGATTCTAAATTGTCCCTGGTGTGTGGGTGTGTGTGGGTGTGTGTGCGCCCTGCGGTGGGCTGGCACCTTGCCCGGGGTTTGTTTCCTGCCTTGTGCCCTGTGTTGGCAGGGATTGGCTCCTGTATTTAGGATATAGTGGGTTGGATAATGGATGGATGGACATTTGTATGCATAGCCCCATTTGCCCGTTTTTGTTTTTTTTCTTTCTTCAGTAATATTTCAGCAAACCCGGAGCTTGTCAGTTCAAATCCTGGTACTGACACCACTGTGTGACCCTGAGGAAGTCACTTCACCTGCCTGTGCTGCAAAAAACAAAAGTAATGTAACAAATTGTACCTCAGATGTTGCAAGTTGCTGGAATAAAGGCATAAGTCAAATAGATAAATATGTATTATACACATAGGAACTATTCATTTATTTTCAGTTAAGTCATCTGCAGCAAACCTTTATAAATGAGGGTTTCTCCTTTTTAGATAGTGCAAACTGTTTCTTCTTCATTGAGGTTTTCTCTTGGTGAGCTTTTTTCATTTCATTGAAAATTAAAGCAGCAGCTGCCAAAATATGTAGCTTTCTTATTAATTTTTCAACATTGTGTAAAATAACTTTATAAAGTAACATAAAAGGTTTAAATACTGGTTATCCTTTTACACTAAAAAATTACTAAAGAGATACAAAAAAAGTAAAATGCATATGTTGTTTTTCTTTAAGGAGATTAAATATTACTGAAGAAAGAAAAAAAAAACTAAAACAGCCAAATGGGGCTATGCATACGAACTTAAAAGGTTTAAATAAAACAGAAATATATACCTTTATTTTTACTTCCTTAACTTGTGGAGGGTGTATCCTGTAGCAAAGCCCTAACTTTTTTTGTGAAAGCCCGTTTCAGTCAATAAGTCTTAAAAACAGGTGTAAAGATATTGACAATAAGCTATGCAAACCCACCAAGACATGGAATCGTTTAAATCAAGGCACTGCGCTACCTTCTTCCAGATCGGCCCCAAGGCGTTCATATTTTTCCAAAGCAGTTCTGGTCTCCATCGGCATCTGTAGCTGAATCGAAAAACACCATCCCATACTATTAGTTAACGATTAACACATTTCTATATGTATTGTAAGCATACAATACAACTGATAATATGTTGCGCTTATTTATCTGGTGTACCGACATTTTTGCGCGTTTAACAGCTGAAATCCAACGTGGTTTGTGCCCTTCAGAATGAAAACAGTTTGCATTTACCTTTTTAATAAAAGGCGAGCTTTTAAGCCTGAGAAATGCACACGTTTAATTGCACATGTGTTAATATATATGCTTACACAGTATTAAAAGACACTCAACAATTAACGTCATTTACCTTCGTTCCCGTGTTTGAGTCGTGCTGTAAATTCTTACTGAGAAATATAATTGACAAATAATTTGGTGAATGAACTTGTGAAGAAGGTGGAGCTGGAGTATTACGTCACTTCATTAACGAAAATGCCGTGATGTGCGGAAGGGCGGGGGGAGTGTGGGGGTTGACGGAGAATGTTTTCTTCAGCGCTCTTTGGGGCTCTTCCTTGTTTTCAGTTGACATGATTACGTAGGAGGCGTGATGACGCGATACGCGACTCCGCCTCCTCCATTACAGTATATTGACAAAAAAGAGGTTCCAGTTATGACCATTATGCGTAGAATTTCGAAATGAAACCTGCCTAACTTTTGTAAGTAAGCTGTAAGGAATGAGCCTGCCAAATTTCAGCCTTCCACCTACACGGGAAGTTGGAGAATTAGTGATGAGTGAGTGAGTGAGTGAGTGAGTGAGTGAGTGAGTGAGTGAGTGAGTGAGTGAGTGAGTGAGTGAGTGAGTGAGTGAGTGAGTGAGGGCTTTGCGTTTTATTAGTATAGATAGTGAGTGAGGGCTTTGCCTTTTATTAGTATAGATAGATATATATATATATATATACTAGCTGTGTAAGCCCGTCCTAGAAACTTTTGAAATCGTCAGAAAAATAACTAAAATGAGATGTGATGTAATTGAAAGAAACTACTCTGGGCATCTCTCTCCTAGGAGGATTCGTTTTGCTGACATGCTCGCATCGCTTGTGCATTAGCCGCAGGAGAAGTAAAAGGGATACCATTTTGCCGATGTTAGTGGCTAAGCAACTTTGTCTTTCTTCTGAGGTTTTGTTTTGCTAATGTGCTGGCCCCGCTTGTGTTATTAGCGGCCAAGAGAGTTTTCTGTTTCCTCAGAGGTGGAGCCCTTACCTGACTTCACGTCTCACTTCCAGGTCGGACAGACACACACACTTCTAGGCATACACTTTTATATATAAGATTAGCTTTGCTTCGTTCGCCAACCCTAAGGCCTGCACTACGTGCCAGCCATTTTGCATCTCTGCTGCTCGTGTATGTGGATTTCACTTTCACCAAACAACAAATCTTTTAATTCGCGTTGAACTTCCTCTTCATTGGGTAGAAACACTACTTTTCCCTGATGGCAACACAAATTAGACAATCTTAAAGTCTCTGACTTAAAGTTTAAATTCGAACAATATATTCAATCTCTTTTAGCTGTTCCCTTATTTCACCAAGTAATAATTTCTGTTTGTTTGTGCTAATGTGATTTACTAACATTTTTTTTGAGACTTTCGAATTTTAGTACTTTCATTATCTCTAACCTGCTATCACAAAGCACACATACAATGATATTTACTTATGCTTAGGTTTATTTAGAGTAATGAGTTGTCTTAATCTCTGGGTTTTTGGGATATGGAAAGAAAGCCATATTACTTGAAAGATAACAATATAGACACAGGGAGAATGCATAAAATCTACAAAATCAGTGCCTAGGCTAAATGCACAGAGCACCTATATTACGAAGGAGCTATAATTGCACTGGGATGGCACAGTGGTGCTGTGGTTAGTGCTACTGTCTTACAGGTCCACAAATCTGGGTTCAAATTCAGGCCCAGTAACTGTGTCAAGTTTACACATTGTTTCCTCACCTGCAAGAGTTTTTTTTTAGGTACAGCAATTTATTTCCCACATAACAAAGATATGTATTGATTTTCATTAGTGATTTCTTGACTTGGCCCAATAAGAATGAGAGATGGTTTGTGCATGATTATGCCCTGCAATAAACTGGTGATATTGATGCTGCTGGAATACCCTTCAGCTCCCTAAGAACTTAAAGTAGGATTAAATGGATTGACAAAATTGATTCTGTGCAATCCCCTAGGTAGATATAAAGCGCCATTAAATGCTAGTATGGAAAGAGTGTTATAATGGACCTTTCTTTCGTTGATTTCCTGGATGCTATTTAGTGGCTGCCAGCCTCGGAATTCAACTTGTTCAATTAATTTTACAATAAGTGCTGTTTGAAATTCATGAAATTACAATGTAATTGTCCTAACAATGTAACTTCAAATTTAGATTAATATAATTATATTGTAATAGCTTTACACTCAACCAGGGTACAGTGTCTACAATTATAGCTTCACAATGTGCATGTACAATACTTCTGAATGAAATGATTAACTACACCTACAATTATTTGCTCTGAGTTATACAGTTTCTTTTTACCATATGAAAGAGATTTTATATTGTGATTTGAATGCTTCAGTGAATTTCTTCTCTTTAGGTCTGACATCAAGGTAAATTTCATTGCATTTTTGATGTAGTGAAGTCACTCTTTAAATAACTTATACTTACATTCCCTGGTAACTTTTATGACAACAGTGACCCAATAGGACTTGAGATATACTGAACAAAAGCCCCATGAGATAACAGCTATTAGTTTGGAAAGCCTTCTTTACATGATACCTTTCAACAGTGTTTAAAACATTACTCACATCTTTTTAGCTTAAATCAAAGTATGACTTGGCATACATTTACTGTCTTTATTTTACATAGTACCATAATATTTGTAATTTCACCCAGCACTTTACAAAGCATTCTCAACATAAATAGTGACTTAAATTAAGAATAAAAAAGGTTGTATTGTAACCTTTTATCCCAGTTTTAAGTTTTAAACCCAAAGTCAGTGAATGGGGTGTGTAAACACATTTTTTATGTTTTTCCCTGTTGTTTAAATAAGAAATAGAGAAAAATATGGTAGAATTACATTAAAGTGAAACCTACTACATACTAACCAAACTACTGGCCACTTTGTTGCATAACGAGCATAGAATAAATATACTATCATTCTACAAAAAGAGAAAGCAGATGTAAAAATCCTACAAAACAAATACAAGGCATACAGTGTTCTATAATTGAACTTGATGCCTTTGTTCGAGTTCTTCTATATTTTTTAATATGAAGCAAAAAAGAAATATAACCTTAATATCAGTGTTTAATTCACTCTAATACCCACTCTTGCTTTTTTTTCTTTTGAATTCTGTGCAACTTTTAACACTTTGTTTCAAATTCCTACTTAATGTTGATATATATTTAATATAATTGACAATTGCACACCCACAGATGTATTCCTTCTACCTGCTGTACTGAATCCGGGGAGAATATAATTTGTCAACTTCTTTCCCTAAAACCTTTATCTTAAGTTACAGTGAATGTAAATTATATACTATACAAATGTGCTGTTTCTTTGGAGTACTTTCCACATATATTCTATTTTTAACATTTACATGTATCTGGGATCCCAAAATAACTTATAACTAAATGTTCCAAATCTTCAGGCATGTTCAACCATCTCCTTATGTATTATTGTTACTTTAAATAAAAGTATATAATAGTGCCTTGCCCTGAATATATCTACTAGTGTCTAGTAATTCCAAAGATGATTTCTATGAAAGGAAACATTTAATGTAATCCAAAGTATAAAATATATTAACGTAGGCATGATAATTTTTGTAATAGTTAAAAAGAAATCAAAGTGAATATTGTTTTTCAATTTAACAAACAATATCTGTGATACCAAAGGCATATGATATTTTAATTCATGTCCATTCAGTCACACCATGAAGCCCTTTAACATAAAAATGCAGCAAATTCATTACATTTCAGTCAATGTTTGTTGGTAGTGCACTGGATTTCTTTTCACAACCATACATTTACTGTGCCAAAAGTAAATAAAATCAAATGACCAATCAGCATCAGAAGGTGTTGCAGGGTTTGTCAACATTCTTATTCTTCAAGACTTAACCTTAATCATATACTGTAATTTGAAATACATTTTTAAAGTAGTAATAACCTTATGTCAACTACTAGGAAATGTGGAAATAAATCAGACAAGTTACTTCAAAAGTAACAGTTCCCCTCAATTTTCTTTATATTTAAACTTTTCCCTGTAAAATTCCGTTGCAAGTTAACAAAGTTATTGCTCTTTTAATCACAGCCAGTAATTTCATACTATCAATTCCAGCAGCATTTTCCTGCCCTCAGCCTGAAAAAAAACTGTACCTTGAAGCTATGACTAATGAATCTACAAATAATTAACAGTAAGTCTGGCATCCTAATCCATTACTGATCTTATTACAGATTGATGCACATTAATGTGAGTAATCTTATAATTACTCCCCATACCCTGAAATTCACATCATATTTAACACTTTGATTTTTTACTTGCTCAGCCTGTGATTATTAGGGTTAGCTTATTTTCAGATCTAGCTGACTCTAAATAAATGTATCAATTAAAATTAGGTTTTAAGGCAAAGCACAATAACATAGACTGCTGATGCTCATTTTATCTTAAAATCTTGGACTTGTTTTTTGATTAAACTTGATGGAAAGATGACAATCAAGATGTCAGAAAAAGAGCATGGGAGAATATATGACATGGCAGATATTTTCAAAAATGTCAAAAGTATTTAATGAGTTGATCTCTGGTTTCACAAGTCCTATAAGTCACAAACTTTACTTGTTTGTGACATATTTTAACAACTCTTAAGTGCTTTATAAAAATCTTGTTTTCCCTCCGTGCACCTCAAGATCATCATGTAATCAGGGACTGTAGCAAACAATGACATGAAATAATGTAAAGCTATTAGCAGGCTTTGCTTTTTCTGCATCATCATTTTCACCATAAAGCATTTTCAGCTTTTTTTGAAGTTTTTAAAACATCATAGCCTGACACCTTATACTGTGCCTGTGGACAATAGTTCTGCTTTTAGATTTATGATATTCTTATTTTTATTAACTGATTGTTAGTTGTGTATAAAGTGGCTAGCTGTTTAAACAACCACAAATAATATTAAACACAGTCCTTTCAATTAGATTCCTCTGACAACTTCTATTTCAGATTCCAAACCCCATGAGGAAAAAAAAAAAACGTAAGAGAATTCTAATTCCTCTAAAGTATTATTATTTTTCCATCACTTTATTGTACTAGTTTGTTTTTTTATTGTTTTTACTAATGTTCCATGATTTTTGCTGTGTTGTTGAGGTTTATACAAACTATGATCTACAAGTTTTTAAAATGCGTTCTTCTCCAGAGGACCAACTGAGTTGCTATCTATGAATAAGGCTTTGGTGTGTTTGTGAATTAGATGCCAGGGAAGTATGAGAGCAGCAAGATTATGAATCCAGATCTGTGTTAGAGCCACACGTGGGAAAAAAAGTACAGAGTTCATGAGGCAGGTGAAGGTCTTTATGGGGATCAATCAGAAACAGTACTACAACCCATGATAATATTTGTTCTTGATAGAAATTAAAGAATTGCTGTTGATTTTCTTTTTTCTGAATGGTTTAAATATCTTTCTTTTCTGTCTCTTCTGACCCAGGTAAAAAAATCTTTCATAATGAGTTAATGTGGTAAATTAGACAGATCTGAGGCAAAATTAACATCTACAGTATTTTCTTACCAGCATATCTGGTCAAAGGCTTAGATTCA